>NC_056751.1:644542010-644754510 GCF_019279795.1 Protopterus annectens | reverse complement strand
GAAATAGAATCTGGTGGGTTGCAAAATATTTAGATAAAAGAAATGATCGGCCAAAGTAAACCAGAGAGTGAATTGGTGGTGTCATGAGACAAAATCATGGAGAAAATACAAGAAGAATAGGTTGTAGAACCGACAGTAAAAAGGAAATCATATGCACACACAGTAAAATAGGGAGAAAGAAGAAGTGAAGAGATGAAGGAAATGAAGAAATATGTAATAAGAATAAGCAGGTAGAAAAAAACAGGACTGACAGGTATGAAGTACGGGGCACTATAGTTGCTCCACTGGGTGTTTCACCCAAGGCGGTAAGACCTTTTATTCTTATCAGCAAAGAAACATACTGTGATATATTTTTGAGTCAGGACAGTATATGGAAAATTTCTTATAAAAATATGAAAAAAAAAAGAACTGTAATCCTTGGAAAGAATATTGTAATAATATGTAGTTCAGGCATTTCCTAGAGAGAGAGAGACAAAAAAAGAATTATGATACAATTTAGAATGGCAGTTGAAAAAGAACTGAAAAAAACATTTAAAAACAATATGCAAAGATTTGATGGACACAACAAAAATATATGATGAAAGAGGTTTATGGACTAGGGGTTGGGAAGTTAGGATTATTTTGAAAATGTAATGACAATGTGCATTTCCTAGTATGATTAATGTGAATGGTAATAGAGGGTTTGTTAAATACAGAGGGCAACCTAGAACATGCTTTTTTATGGAGAAAATTATCACTTGATTAGTGAATGTGACAAATAGAATGTTTTTTTTTTGTGGCAAAGCAGGCATTGAAGCAAAAAAAAAATGTTTTATAAAATGAAAACGTGGAAAACTGGACATGGGTAGATTGTGAAGAAATATAAAAGTTGTAGAAAAAGAAAGTATACAGGATTCAGTACATGATAAAAATATAGAAAAGGAACAAGAAAAACAGGGAAAAAACAAAGATATAATAATGTAGATAAAACATGGCCAAGAGCAGGGGAAGAAGAGGTGCTCAATATGAGTGAAGAAGAATATACGAGTGAAGAAGAATACATAAATTGGCATGTAGTGAGAGGAAAGAAAAATTCCATAGGGAAAAAGAGTAAAAGAGTGGAAAAGAAAATTTAAAAGTGCAATTGTGAAAGAGACTAAAGAATGTAAAGGATGAGATAGGAACAACAATATCATTTAAAAGCTGAAGATTTTAGCTGTAAATGTGAATAGTATGAAGAATATTAGAAGAAGAACAGGTATTTTACAATGTTGTGCCTCAATGAACATGCATATTATCATATTAGAAGATACTAGGATTCTAACAAAAGAAGAACGATTACAAACTGAAGTTCTATGGGGTGGAATAATTATTTGGAATATGGGAAAAGACACATGTTCAAGAACAGGTACATTATGTAAAGAAAATATCAAAATTTTAGACTTTACAATAGTTGAATTAGGAAGAATAATGATATTAGACTTAAGATGGAAAACTAAGATTAATAGAATTATTGGATTATATCCATATGTTACAAAGAAAGAAAGAGAAATAATCTTTAAAAAATCCTAAATTATGCAGGTATTAATGCAGATATAATATTAGTGAGAGATTTTAATTGCAATTTAAGAATAGTAAAGAAAAATAGCAATTATGTTAAAATAATATGTCAAATAATGAAAAGTAAAAAGTTATACATATGGGATAACAAACACTGGACTTATAGGAGAGGAGAAATTAAAATGGAAATTGACTATTTCCTAGTATCAAATAGCTTAAAAATATTGCAAAAAGGGATACAAAGTTTTTTTCAGATCATATAGCAATATGGCTAGAGGTATATGAGGAAAGAAGGCTCCATAAAAATAGTCAAAGGTGTTAAAATGCTTAATTAAAAAGACTTAAATAAAGATGATAGAAAAGACATAGCTAAATTATGGAAAGATCATACAAGTATGAAGAATAGTTTATGGACATTGGACAAGTTTGTGGATAAGTTTTAAAGAAAAATTCAAAATGTGCTTTTTGGAATAATGCCAAGATGAAAAGAGGAGAAGAATAGAGAAATTAAGATATAAACAATTGAGTAAATAATAAATTATAAGAGAATCTTCTTTGAGAAAGAAACATAAATATATGATATAAACCAAGAAAATATTAAAAGACTGTTATATAAACAAAGATATTGTTTACAAAGGAGAAAAGAAGTAGCACCTTACTTTAATAAATAAGACATTTTAAGAATAATGAAGGAGAAAAGATGATAACGCAAGATGGAATATTTGAAGTGATTAAAAACATATAGAATTTAATTTTGTAAAAAAAGGAAATTAAAATAAAGCATAAATCAATAGTTAAAAAACTAAGTGTAGAAGATAATGAAAATCTAGAAAAAATATAACTGTGAAGGTGCTAAGTGAAACATTAAAATATATTAATATGAATACAGCTACAGGATTGGATGGTACTGAATAGCATATGTACAATGATATGGGAAATTGGCAAAAAATCTTTTATCTGGAGGTACTAAATGAATGATTAAGGAAAGATATAGTAGATAAACATATATGTATGGGAATCATAAAATATATATATGGAAAAAGGAGATAAAGAAAATATAAAAACTGGAGACCAATAGCATTAAATAATACAGATTATAAGATATTTAAGCTAATAATAACTAAAAGACTAACAAATAAAGTAGATAATTTGCTTGAGCAAACAATCTTTGGTAGAAAAGGAAAAGGTCAAGAATTACTATGGATAGAAAAAGAAGTAATAGACGATATTGTAAATAAAAAGGTAGAAGCAAAAACATGATGGTAGGAGACCCAAGTAAGACATTTTGTAAAATACAATATGAAGCTTTATCAAATATACTAGGGGCTTATAACATAACTGATATAATAGTAAAAGTAATTAAGTCCAGATATGAAAAAATAATATAAGAATCATTTTAAATGGATGGCTAAGTGAAGAAATCAAAATAGGATGTGGAATAAGCAAGGATGCCCACCAAGCAGTGTCATATTTGTTTTAATTAAGAATGTAACTGTCAATAAAACAAATAGAACATTAAATATGGCAGAATATAAGATAACAAATGAAATATGATTACCACTAATACTTACATATGCAGATGACATCGCTAAAAATAAAGAAGGGATGGATGAGACAAAAAAAATTAATAAAAGAATTAAAGACAATTGGTTTATGTACAAATAAGGATAGAAGTAAACATTGTGGATTCACAGAAAAACTGAAAATATTAAAAAATAGGGGAAATTATTCAGGAAATATGAGACATGTATATTTTTAAAGTCATATAAGCTATGATACAATAAAAATGTATATCTGATAAACTCTACTTTATTAGGCAAGTTAGCATATGTATCAAGTACATATATGATACCGACTAATTATGAAAAAGATATAATGCCTAGAATATTTTTATTCATATGGTGATCTAGACTGAATCCAGCGAGAAGGGGAATTTTGTATGTAAAGGCAGAAGAAGGAGGATTGGGGTTAATAAAACCAATTGTTCATACAGCTTCATTAAACCTGTACAAAGCCTTAATAAGTTATAAAAAAGAATAAGAATTTGAAAGAATACATTTTGTATGATAAATATAAATATTTTTGGGAAAAATGGAAATAGGGAAAAGAGCAAATTATATGAATGAAGATATAAAGGAATATCAAAATAAAAAAAATTGTTATGGAAGTTAAAAGTGAATATAGCTGAAAAATAGGAAATGGTATTTAAACATTATGTAAGAATACTATTTTATCTTTCCTTGGAAACATTTAGAGATGAAAAAGAGGAAAGCTATTAAAACAAGATTCATGTGGTATAAAAAATATATGAAAGCAAATATTTTCTGTGGAGATTATCAATAGTTAAGCTACCTGTAAAGGCTAACATGCCCTATAAAAGAAAACAAGAAAGGATAGTATTTATTGTGGAGAACTTGAAACAACAGAACATGTTTTTTTTAAATGTGCTAGAGTAAAGAAATTTTGGGAAGAAATATGTAAAAATAAAATGTTGAAAGGTTTGTTAAAGTAGAACATATAAATATGGATATGTTGGAATATGGGTATTATGATAAGGTAAGACAAAAATAATTGAAGAAAATTGGTAGAATAATATTTTATATTTTATGGACATTATGAATGATAGATTTAATAAAGTTAAATTTAATGGAAATGGATATTAGCAGAAATTCTAAACAAAACAGGGTGGGGGGAGTGCTTAATAATGAAAAATTGCATTATATTGTAGAAAAGTGTAAATAATTGTAGATAATGTAAATAGTGTATATATCAGTTATGTAAACGATGTATATAAGTAATATTTATTAATAAAGAACCCCTACTTATCATTGTTGTGAGTGGAGTCTATTTTGGTGGAGCACTCCCCATTAACATTCCAGGCACAGAGGCAGCCCAGAAAACCAGGCAGGCAGATGGAGAGATAAGGAGATGATGGAGTGGTGAAAGAAATGAAGGAGAAAGCAAATACTGAGACCAGAGAATGTGTGCAGGATTCTGAGGAATTGTTTCAAAGAAACATGGTTGATGGAGATGAGTCAGCAAATGATGGATGTATAATTACAACCCTCCAGTGGGGAGGATAGTGGGATGATTTACTTAAAGAAACAATGGTGCAGAGTGAACCAGAAAAGTAAGGCAATGTTTCCAGGGGGAACATTATGGAGAAAATGCAAAAAAAGGATGCAGAGAAAAAGTAGCTGAAAAGAAGGCAGAAGAAAATGAACAATTGAAGCATGTGGTAAGGATTCAAAGTAAAGAAGACAAAGAAATGGACAGGTATGAAGTGTCAGACAAATTAAGAGCTCCTTTGGGTGTAAAAGCACATGAGGTAAGAGCATTTATTCTTATTAACAAATAATCATTTAGTGACATTATATTTGAGACTGTCTTTTCGATGGAAAATTTTATTGAAGAATAAGAAGAAAAGAAAGACTGTAACCCATGGAATTTTTATGTGATAAAAGCAGGGAAACAGAACAGAAGATTTATGTACAATTTCAAACAGAGGTTGAGAGAGAGATTTTCAAAGGACATTTGAAAGCTTTTTGTAAAGAAGCACTGGACATTGCAAATGTTTATGACAAAAGGGATTTATGGACTAGTGGCTGGGATTTTAATATTGTGTTAAAAAAGAAAGAGAAAAAGTTATACATATACCAAGCATGAAACATGTGGAGGGGAATAGCGGTGTTGTAAAATACTGTTGGTAACCCAAAGTATTTTTTTCTTTTTTCTTTTGTGGAAAAGAAGGACATTTGATAAATAACTGTGAAAAAAGAAAATGTATTTCTGAGGAAATGGGACATGATGCAAAAAAAATGTGAACTGAAATTTTATACATGTAACAAAACTGGACATTTATGGATGAATTACAAAAATGAAAATAAGACTAAGGAAAAGGAAAAAAGAAAGCAAAAGAGAAGAAAGTGAACAAAGAGAAGAAATTTTAGAAGTGGAAGAAAAAGAAGAAAAATTACATGAGAAAAAATAATAAAGAGGGCATAAAAGAAGGTTCTGAAATAAGTGAAGAAGAATACATACATTGGGAGTAAGTAAAAGGGACATAAGAAAATGTTACATTTGTGAGGAAATGGGACATGAAAAAATGTGAACTGAAATGTTATGACTGTAAATGTGAGCAGAAATGTTATACATGTAACAAAATTGAACATTTATGGATGGATTGCAAAAATGAAAATAAGACAAAGGAAAAATAAAAAGAAAGAATGAGAAGAATTGAACAAAGAAAAGAAATTTTAGAAGTGGAGGAATAAAAATTAGATGAGAAAAATGATAAAGAGGACATAGAAATTTCTGAAATAAGAGAAGAAGAAGGCATACATTTGGAGGTAGTAAAACCAGAAAAGAATTCTATTGGTAAAAGGGTAGAATACAGAAAAGGCAATTTAAAGGGATAAGTACAAAAGAAAAAAGAAAGGAAATGGATGAAAAAGAATATATATACAGCAAAAGATTGAGGTTTGGTATAATGGTCAAGGTGTCTGACTAACAGACATAAGGTACAGTGCTTGGTCCCCACCTTTGGGAAGGCAATTGGTTAGGCTTAGAATGGTCTATTAAGAAAGCTACCCTAGTAATTAGTGATGAACTTATGAAACCATGAATCTCAGGAAATTAAAAATTTTAGAGTGCTTCCTGTAAATATGAATAATATTAAAACCTAGTAAGAAGAATAAAAAGTTTGGAGTGGTGTAATACATGTGATGCTGATGTAATTATATTAGAAGACACATGATTTTTAACAAATGAAGAAATATTACAAACAGAGAAACTATGGAAGGAAAGACAATCTGTAATTTGAAAAATGAGAGATGTTCTGGAATAGCCATATTCTGCAGAAATACAGTAAAGATGTTAGATATAAGTTTAGCAAAGATGAGAAGACTAATTAGTGTAGAATTAAAATGGAAATAATTATAACATTATATGCTTATACTAATTGTAAAGAAAGATAATGCTATCTAATGATAAATATGGATATTATAATAGCAGGAGACTTTAACTGTGATTTAAGAGGCAAGCATAAAAGAAAGGAAATGGTATAACAAAAATGTTAGAAGTTATAATATGTGGTCAGTTAAAATCTTTATGCAAACATTCATTGACTTACAAAAGAGGTATGTATAGAGATGAAATATATTATTTTATAGTACCAGAAGGTTTAGTTATAGGAGAAGAGAAGGTAGTTGAAACAAGATTTTCTGATCATCTTGGAATATGGCTAGAGATAAAGGAAAACAAGGAATATATAAAAATGGCAAAATAATAGAAAGGATAAATAATAAATCATGGAATGATGAAGGAAAGAGATTAGTGATACAGTTATGGAAAAATTATATTACTGTGAGAACATTTTATAAAAATTGGTCTGAATGGTAGATGATATTTAAGGAAAATAGAAAAAGATGTTTTTCACAGTGGCAATATGATGCAATAAAAATAGAGAAAGAATAATATAAAAGAACATATAACAATGTATTGGAAGACTTAGAACAAAATTATAGAAAGTACTTTCACAATGAAAACTAATTATATTTAAGAAATCAAGAAAAATACAAGAAATGTTACAAAAGCAAAGATATTTTTACAAGGAAAATGAGAAAAAGTATTATGTAACTTAAGCAGATTAGTAAATGAAGATGGTGGTGTAATGAGATAAATAAAAAATGTAAAATGAGAAAGAACTCCAGAAAAGATTATGCATAGTGTAGTACAATCTGTACATGAAATGCTCAGAAAAAAAAAAGAGGTAGTGAAAAAGCATGGAAAGTAAAAAAGTTAACAGAAAAAGAGAATAAAGAATTGGAAAAGGAGATTTCTTTAAGTGAGCTAGATAAAGTATTAGGACAAGTAAATATAGATTCAGCTGCAGGACCATATAGATTAGGTTTGAAATATATAAAAAGTTAGGGGATTGGCAAAAAAATATTTTTAAATATTTTGAATGAATGGTTAAATGAAGGTTATATGTTTCAAAACTTCAATCTTATGATCTTGACCATTTGCAGTTCGAAGTTTTGAAACTTCAAGCTTGTGAAGGGAATGTGTGTGTGTGTGTGTGTGTGTGTGTGTGTGTGTGTGTGTGTGTGTGTGTGTGTGTGTGTGTGCGTGTATGTATGTGTGAGTGCGTGTGTGTGTCTGTGTGTGTGTGCGTGCGCATGTGTGTGCATGTTTTGTGTGTGTGTGTGTGTGTGTGTGTGTGTATACACTTGTAAATATTTATAAATATGTAAATATTTTGTATATAAAGGTTATTATTTTTGTATATAAATAAAGGACCCCTACTCCTTTGATCAGTGCTGTGTTATCTTTTGTATCAACCTGAGCTACAACCAACTCAAACAGATGGGGTCTCAGTTTAACATCCCATACAAAGGGTGACATACTTAGATTACTGCCACTGCAATGCTGCATTCCTATCTACCTGGTGTGAGAATAGAACTCACAGCCTTCTTCACCAAAGGCAAGTACGTGTTGTGCCACTGAAACCAAGTTACCTTCCTGAAGTTAGATCTTTGCAGTTCAACAGCAAGTACTAGATATGACACAGACATTTGACCTTTATCCATTTATCTGTGGCTTTTATCTTTGAAGTAATGTGTACATTTTAGTGACATTAAGTACAGTTATATTGATTTATTCAAAAAAGTGATAGGTATTATGGAAATATTATTAAACATTATGAAATGATTTAAATTGTCATATAAAATATATGGATAGGTGCATTCCAAACTACATTGAATAGCAATGTATCTTGGAGTCATTTTAAATGATTTGAGTGTAAGAGAAAAACTGTGGGCATATTGGTCCTTAGTTAAAAAGGATATCTCTAGCCTTTATTATTAAGAATCAGTATAGTAAAAAGTATGGACTTAGAGATGTGTTATATTTATTTCATGAAAAGTCAATTCACTTTTTAAGTGCTTACTCAACTCTGAATTTCAGTGACTATTCAAACTGGAAGACAACAAAGACTGCATTATTGTATTTTTATTTAATTTGTATTCATGTAAACCCAGTAGACATGTCTCTTTTTTCACTGGTGACTGAGAAGCATTGTTTGGTTACTTGAATTGGTGGTTTACAAGTAATGGCTGAGGAAATCAGACCCAAACTATAGATGAAGCTTGTAAACTGCTTATAACTTGAACTGTCTAGTAAGAACTGAAAATCATTCATTTCAAATATCAGAATGTGAGATATTGGCAGGTAAAAAGAGCTATAAGAAGCTCTTGTTGCAGAGTTACAAACCTATTTAATAAACTCTCAATATTCAACATAGATTTCTCTCACATGACTGTTCCTCCTTAACTGATTGGGACATCTGGTAGTGGATATGCTTGGCCCTAGTTATAATAATTTTATAATACGTAATGCAGTTCATACTTCCTACTGCTTTTCACTGTCATGACATTAATATAACATAATCATTAATAGCTGTTGGAATGACGCATCCACAAACTTGGTTGACACAAGATACTAAAGTTCTATTTTCACAGGGTGGAATTTATTTGTAATGGCATTAGTGTCACATTAAATGTACATTGGACCTTGTACAATTTTCAAATCACATGCTTCAATACAAATTTTTTAAGGACCATGATAAATATGTGTGTTAATTTAGATTTAGCTTCCTGATAGTTTTAAATTTGTACTTGTCTACCAGATTGTTTTAAGTTATGTTTTTGTTTAATAAAGCAGAATGTGAGTGTTTCTTTTAAATTTGATAGTCTTGACACTTTTTTCCAACAAGAAGTGAAACATTTACTCATCAATAATAATAAAATTACCCATTTCAGAGCATTTCACCAATAAAAGACAACTAAAATGGATGTCATTATAGTACACCAATATCTGTTTTATGAATTTCCACTACGTTATTGACTGTGTATACATCAGATGCCTGATTGTGATAAAAATAACCACGATAGTATTCTAACTTACTTTACACAAGTGTATACTAGCCCTGTAAAGCTACACTAATGACTGTTTAGCTTTAAAATGACAAATGGTTTAGTAATATTTATCTACAAATAGCCCCATACCCAGCAATTGTAGCCATGTGCAAAAACTAAAACTGATAATAATGGCCACAGTACTTATTTCAAGCTTGTTTCATACACTAATTCCCATTTGTTTTACTTCACACAAATATGCACTAGTCCTGCAAAAGCCAGAATCATGATTACTTAAAATCATCAAATGACAAGATAGTAAGTTATTTTCCTCCACAGATAATCCTCCACCCCAGCCAACAGTTACACCCAATTTATTGTCTGTGCAAACATCAGATCAGTGTGATAAAAATGTAATTGTTGCAGCACTATATTTCAAGTCTGTATCACTCAAATCACATTAGTCCTGCAAAGCCAGATGAATAAGCAAATGAAAACAGTCAGTCATTTCCATCCATAGGCAATCCTTGTACCCAGCAATTATACCCACAATGTTGACTGTGTTCATATCAGATGACTAAATGCAGTATACTAATAAAAAATAATGATAATAATAGGCACAGTAATCTATGTCAAGTTTGTTTCATGTAGAAACACAGTAGCCCTATAGTAAAGTATTCAAACTTACTTCACAAAACTACATACTAGTCTTCAAATATAAATGACTATTTAAACTCCACAGATAACACAAGTGTAAATTACTTTCACTGACAGACCACCCAGTAGTTATAGCCACATTTGTGATTTAGCCAGATGTGTACACTTCAAATTTCTGATTGTGATAGACAATAATGATGTATTTCAACTTTGTTTCACACAAATAATAGCTCTAGTAAGGTATTCCAACACACTTAACACAAACAACATTAATCCTGTAAAGTCATAATAATGAATAAACAAGAGTGGTTATTCATGTTTAGCAATGGACCACTCTGTCCCCAGCAATGATAGCTATTTATTATTTATGACTATGGTTAGACAAATACAAATAAAATAAGGGCCAACTCAGCAACATTTTTCAAGTAATTTTATTTTTCACCAACACACAGCTGCTCATTAGTCATTGAAACATACTCTGCATTCAACATTGCCCTGCAAAGCTAAAGCTATCTACTGCTTTATATCTGGCTAGCTACTATGATTGAAGAAAATAAATACTTGCCTCTTGCTATTGTATCACCAGCCACTCCTGCTCTTTTACACAGAAAAGTCCCAATCATCCAGTTTGCCATATGTTTAATATTCATGGGCTTTCTGTTCCTTGCTGTCTCAAGTGAGAAGGTAAGAAACAGAAAGCCTGCAAATTATTTGGTTTGGTGTACAGTACTGCAACTGCCATAGGTTGCTTATTTCTTTATTTTAAAGTAAATAAATGTTGTTTCCATGTTTCATTACTTTATAAAAATAAATAGATAAATATCAGAAAAATGCCCCTATTTGATTTGTACTGTGACATCCCGCTCTGGGCCAGTAATCAAGGAGCCTGAATTTTCACCACTGACACTGGAGAGGGGACGTTCACTTGGAACAAAGATAGATACACACAGTATTTCAGATGCAGCTCTCTGCACCAAGCACAGTTGCCCTTAAGAGCCCACAGGGAACACATTCAGTCTGGGGTCTGGATTTATCTCTGTCTCCCTCCAGGTCCCCAATAAAACTACCCACTTTCACAACTATAGAGCTGAGTTCTCAGCTGAAGTTCCAAGCCATGTCCTTCAGCACCCTCTCTGAGAAACCAGTGTTTTGTGCTGCTCCAAACAGCTGACACACACAGTCTTGGAGATTTGATTTGCACATACACACACACACACACACACACACACAAACACACACACACACACACACAAACACACACACACACACACACACACACATACACCTAGGAAAGGGTGGCACAGATTTACTAGCTATGCCCTCTTCTGCTCAGACTATAAGGTATTTACACTGCCACCAGACACTTCAAAGCCAGCTATTACAAGGCTCTTATAAGGTTCTTACAAGGGTACCTAGTTATATTGAGTGACATTAATATTATTACAAATGATAGTGTTTTACCAATGCAGTATGGCTTTCAGGAGTGGCCACAGCGTCACCAAATAAATGTACATACTCTCAAAGTTTAAAATATTCTCTAAAGGACCAGCCACAATGAAATGTTTAAATATATTTACTAATAAATAATAAAAGAACATGAAAATACTAAATATCTATTTACAATAAACACCAGAGTTTCATTCACAGGAAATATTAAAATAACACAGATGAATAAATTCAACATAGCTACAGAAAAATAGTACTTAATTAATCTCACTATATTTTCCAGACTGATCTAAAGAATTACTATTCCGTGGTCATTTACTAGAGGGGAAGGCAAGATGAAGTAGGTGAGGAGTCCTTCTATAGGTTCATAGGTTCATAGGTTGGTACTAGGCTATCAGCCCTAGGGTCTATACAAGCCTAGCCATAACAATTCCCTGGCTATTTATTCCCACACTATTTACTTCCCTGGACCCCTATCTAGCAGGGCGACTGACGTGATCCCCGGGGTGAATTCCCTTTCTCCCATCCAATTGTCAAGGTTCCTTTTGAAGAGGACCAAAGAGGCACTCTGCTTGACATGTATGGGCAATCTATTCCAGAGTCTGGGGAGTCTCTGGGTCAGGAACCTATCCCACCAGCATGTTTTGTTTATTGTGATGACAAGGTTTAGATCCCTGGAGCGTGTGGCTCTGAGGGATTGGGATTTCTTTAAGTGTAGCATGTCCAACAGCTCTGGGTTTGACATGGCCTTGTATGTTAAGCAAAGATCACCTCTGAGTAGACGATATGTGACAGAGTATAGCTGGAGTTTTTTAAGGCGGTCAGCGTAGGGCATCTGCTTTAGGCCTTTTTTGTCAGGTTTCAAAAACAGAGTGCTCTGAGACTTCAGTCTAATCTAGTATTACAAATATTATTTCAGTGATGGATTACAGAATGACATTGCATATATCTGGTCATCCAACTTCTGGTTCCCATGCTACCCCCATTGCTAGAAACTGTACCAGAATTAAGCACATATGTTTTATTATACACACAGATAGAGATTTGCTGAGATGTGTTATAGCATCTGGAAGTTATAAAACCATAAAACACTTCTACTATTCAATCAGGATGTAATAAACCATTCACTGGCACAGACACTTAGTCTCTGGCTGCAATTAGAACTGTAACATACAATCTTTATGGACAAAATTAAGTAATTTTATTTCTTACTATTTTTCAAAGTTACGAACAGACAAAACCAGAAGTAGCAAAACTGAAGGACCAAATTGGTAAAGAACAAATACAGCAACAATGAAATGCAAAGGATCCACCATGGCAGAGTATGAATAAAATCTTTAATAACCAGGATAGGTACTTTCGAGTAATCCAACTATTTTTCAAATCCAAGTACAAAACATAATAAAACACAAACCTATTTAAAAACCACATTCATCCAGTAAAACTGCAGTACAGTACGCACCCTCTAGAGGGACCAATCAATTCAATTTCCAAGGACTATGGCCTCTAAAAACAGGCTTTAGTGGTAAAACACTATTAAGTCCTGGCACTCTATCTGCCTGCAGATATGCAATCCAGTTGACTTCAACCTGTTCTGTTTTGAGGGAAATATCACCCCCTCTTCTAGTTACAGTACATAACTGCAGGACCATAAATTTAAAAGTGTGTCTCAAAATTTTCTCAACATGCTGTGCCAGTGCATTATGCTCACCACCAGTCCTTATATCTCTGCAATGTTGTAGGACCCTCTCCAACATTCTGTTGGTTTTGCAAACATAAAATGAGTCACAATCCTGGCGCTTCACTAAATAGACCAGGTTCCTGGTAGTACAGTTGGCAAAACCTTTCAAACAATACACATATCCACTGACAGGAGGTTGAAATTTATTAGACCTGTCTATAAAGATGCAGCCTTTACAGTGTCCACACAGAAATGTTCCTATCCATTGCATTCCCAAACCATACTGCCAGATGTACATCCCATAGAGTCTTTACAGTGCAGTCTCTTTAGATTAGGTGCATTTCTGAACCCAAACAGGAGCCGAACCTACAACCTCCTTAATACCATCATCCGACTGTAGAATTTTCCAGTTCTCATTGATAATCTTCTTAATTTTGATCACATCACTATTGTAACCAGTAGTCAACCTTGAGCACCCTCTATTGTTCACAATGTCCATACTCCCTCTAGTCTGAGAGGCTAACTCAGAAGTAGGCTTTCCAGCTCCACCACCACCAAACCAATGTCTTGCAGAGGTCTGCCTCCATACATGATGTTCCCTGTTTGCCATCCTTATGGCTCCCTGTGAGTAACATCTCTCCTCAAAGTTTGACAGCAGAAACTCAGTCCCTCTATCATACACATCATCTTGGGTACACAGTCTGGTGGCACGCATAATATGCTCTTTCATAACATTGTTAAAGACATGTTGGAGGTGCATATCCCCCCTCTCTAAATAGGTTTTCTTCCAGCAATCCTTTCTATAAGTCCTGGCCTGCAGAAATCCTCGTGCATCCATAAATAACTCCACATCAAGGAAGGCTATTGAGGTGGTAGAGTAGTTAACAAAAACAGTCAAATAACTAGTGTTCTGCTGTAAATAAGCCACAAAATCTTCCAACTATTCTTCTGACCCCTTCCAAACAATAAAGAGGTCATCAACAAAACTTTTGTAAAAATAGATGAAGATTCTCCAGGTATTGTGGGGACCAAGGACACAACACTCCTCCCACTGTGCCAACACCAAGTTGGCATAAGTGTTGGTGTATGCCGTTCCCATGGCTACACCCCATTTCTGCAAATAATACTTCATACCAAGCATAAACACATTGTTATGCAGAATAAGCCCAAGAAAACTGCATATCTGTGCCGTTTCATCAGGACCACATACATTCTTCCTGGTCAAGAAGTCACTAACTACTTTAATCCCCATGTTGTTGGGTATAACTGCTGATCAGACATTTTTGAGTATAAAGAAGTCAGAAAATGGGGGTTTTGTTTAATACCACTCGTGCAAACTCCAATGCAGGTTTCAGATGTCTCTCAACCCATACTGACATACACTCAGTCAACCAGCCCCTGCCAGAGACTATCGACCTCAGTGGTGGATCCATTCTATTTTTATGCACCTTCAGTAATCCTTTGATCATGGGTATAACAGGATCCGTTGTCTTCACAAAATTATATGTCTCCTCCAGAATCATCTGTGACCTAAACAGTTCCTCAACTCTGTCATTCACATTTACAATAATCTTATTGACTTCACATATTTTTACTTCCATGTAGATATCTGGATCATTAAGCATATATTTCATCTTCTCTTCATATTTGGTACTCGCCATGATCACAGCCGCACCCCCTTTATCCACTGGTCTGATGATAATCCAGTAACAAAATAGCACAGCACGACCATCCATGTAAAACAAGGTTTATTACTTTAAGCTTTCAAGTTGAAACTCTTTTTCAAGAATGAATCAGTACGTTAAAACCAAAGAATAAATATAAAACACCAGCCAATCACATAACATATCTTATGAACACATTATATAATCATACAATTTGCATAATTAATATAATTAATATAGTTGACTAAGCCTAGTTCACTAAAAACTTCATTAAAAACAATGGTCAACTTGACAATATATCAGAATATTTCATTACTGCCTAAAGAGCTTTACAGAACAACTATAGTACTGTAACTAACATATGCTTGTCTTAATTTCAAAATAGATTTAATACTATTAGTTTTATTAAGCCCTGGATAGACATCAGATCTAAAAAAAAGTTTATCCATTTGTATTCTGCTCTCTCTGTGGCATTCACAATACCCCCCTCTTATTTTTGCAAACTTTCTGTGGTATCCTAAATTTAAATGTATGCTCATTTCCACAAAATATGCTTACTGAGTGCATTTGTCTCAACCCCCCTTCTTATATCAGATAAGCGGGATGCAATTCTCTCCTTGAATTTACAGTTAGTTTTTCCAATGTAAAAATACATTTTTCACAGTTAGCTAAATAAACTAAATTTTCACTATTGCATGTCCCAAATGCCTTAAAAATAAAATTAACTTGTGTTATAGGATGTATAAATCATGTTTCCATATTAATGAACTTTCAGAAGGTACAGTTATAACAAGTCCCTTGTTAAATCTATGTAGCTCTTCATTTTTATCAAAATCTTTATAGCAGAGAAGTTGTTTAAAATTCTTCTCTTTCTTATATACAAAATAAGACTTTTCTCCTACTATTTTCCTAATGTTAACATCAGAACTAAGAACAGTCCAATTTCTTTTAATTATGGACTGAATCTGTCTAGATTGTCTGTTGTACCCAGCTTCTCTCAACGGCTATTCTTCTGGGCAGTATTGCCTTCTCTAAGTAAATATGGTTTAGCCCCACTAGGCCTTTCAGATTTAACATATTCTACATTCTTAGTTAATAAATCTCTACTATAACCTCTTGCCTAAATGTCCTGTCTTATAGTACTAATTTCAGCTGCAAACTCCTCTTCAGTGGTGTTTAGCCTACTGGCTCTCAAGAATTGACTTTTTACTACACCCTTATTAATATGAGTGGGGTGCATACTGGAATTATATACATATCTAGTTGCTTGTACCTCTTTCCTATATATAGATGTATGAAATTTACCATCAATATTCATCAGTTTAACATCCAAGAAAATGATGTCCTCTACTGAACAAGACATTTCAAACTTAAGGAAGCTGGTGCTGTTTTGTAGATGTTCAACAGCTAGCTCTAATGCCTCCTTGCTATCTCTCCACAACAATACTATATCATCTACAAAGCATTTATAATGCATTAAAGCACTATTATGGTATTCATTTTTGTTAGAATCAAAAATAGTATATTCTTCCCATCTAGCCAACACTATGTTAGCATAGCTATTTACTACAGGTGTACCCATAGTTACTCCTGAAATCTGATGATGCACATCAACCCCAAACATGAAAACATTATTTTGTAGAACAATCTCCAGTAGAGAACATAGCAGTGAAATTTTATTTGCTGTAAAAGTGCTGTGCTAAACTAGAAATTCTCTAACATATTCAATACCTATATTGTTAGGAATAACTGTAAATAAGGACTTAATGTCCATAGTTACAAACAACACATTTGTCATATTTGTATCCAAAAACATTCACAATGACTCTAAAAATTCACCAGTGTCCTTTATATAGGACATACTGTGTTTCAATAGAGGTTTAAGTTGCTGGTCTAAGTATTTTGAGATTGCTGTAGTAGCCCATTGTTTTCCTGAGACTATGGGTCTCATTGGGGGGCGAAGCAAGTTTTTAGGGAGCTCTGGCAGCCCATATATAACTGGGCAGACAGGATGTTCTATGTAAAAATAATTATACTGTTCAGGAGTAACAGAAGAGAGGGCTGCAAGCTTATCTAACACACTTTGATACTGTTGTGTAAGCCTCTCAAACTCAGTACAAGTAACAATTTCATTCTCAAGAGCATCTATCTTAGCACACAATAGCAAGAACTTAATTTACATACCAGTATGAAATATATGAGGATTATGAATGACTTCTTTACAGAAATAGAACATGACCTGTGTACTAAGAGGAAACTGTTAGGGCTCAAAGACATTCTAGGCATATTCAGTCCATAATTAAAAGAAATTGGACTGTTCTTAGTTCTGATGTTAACGTTAGGAAAATAGTAGGAGAAAAGACTTATTTTGTATACACTGACAGAACCATATCATTCCAGAATATATACTGCCCACATCAATGATCACTGGATTAAAAGGCCTGTTACATGTATTAGAGAAAAGCAAACAGAGCTGGAAGCTACATAATTAGCACACAAATACTTCATATTAATGCAGCAAAACCTGCGTTTAGTGAAATATAAGACTGCTTTTCTAGGGGAGATATGAATTTGCAGAATGACAGAGAGAAAAGTTCCTTATTATATTACAACAGCCATACAGCACTGATGATTGTCTGATAAAGACACTTGGGGTAGATAGCTGTGCAACAAAGGCTGAATCTGATCAGAAAGTAAATATTTATAACATGTAAGAGGGACAGAGACTTGCATACATACATACATACAAATAGTTCAAGCACAGTCATTAATGTCCTTCTAGCCTGCCAATGTACCATAATGGTTGTTCCCATAATAAGGTCCAGGCTGTTCTTAAAAATATCTGAACTAGTGCTTGCTTTAATGTAATTTGGTAGTCTGTTTCATGCATCACCTGTTGTCTCAGAGAACCAATTAGTACACTTCTCATTCCTATAGAATATTCTGTACCTGTTGTCTGATGACTGACTGCTACTTTTTGATAACCCCAAACATTCCCAGAGGTAGTAGTTTCTAAATGTCCTATATACAATACCTAAATAATCTCTCCTATTAAATATCTATAACAGACACTGTACAAGGTCAAATGTTTTAATCTTTCATAATAACTTAGATTTTCATATCCATGGATGCCCACAGTATATTTCCACTGTATTATTTTCAGTTTATTCGTGTTTGTTTTCTTGTAAGTTTTATGTGTTATTATTCCATACTCATGTTTGTGTCTAATGTAATTAATGAACAATCACTTCAAC
The DNA here is from genome assembly GCF_019279795.1 of Protopterus annectens. Classification (NCBI taxonomy): domain Eukaryota; kingdom Metazoa; phylum Chordata; order Ceratodontiformes; family Protopteridae; genus Protopterus; species Protopterus annectens. Next base: position 644,736,353 of record NC_056751.1, on the reverse strand, counting down.
ATTTTTGATTTCCCAGAATTTATAAATCTTTTTATACAACCTATAGTTCTATACCTATCATTAACCATTTGGTTGATATGATTAGAAAAACTCAAAGCTGGATCTACCCATATGCCCAGGTCCTTATATGAATCTACAGTTTCAGTCACTGTGTGCTGTAAAAAATATCCACCGTTCAATATCTGTCTCTCAAATCTCATGTTTATTTATTTATTTTACATTTGTTGACCTGGATAGTCCGTCTGGGTGTGAGCCCATTTTTAGCAGAGGCCTGGGGAGAAAAACTCCAATAAAACAAGAACATATGCTTACTTTTTATGTATTTATCAGCATATTATTCTCCAGTGCCAAAATGGTTAATTTAGTCAAGTTCTTTTGCAGACACACCTTATCTGTAACGCATGTGATCAGTTTACCCAGTTTCACATCATCTGCATACAGACTGTAGAACACTTCAGATAAAAAAGATAGGTCTGAAAGATATGATCTAAACAAGCAAAGGCCTAGGAAAGACCACTGTGGGACACCCTGACTGTAACCAATAATTGCACCTGTCCAATATCTGTATAATACTTGCCATGCCCTATTTTTATCAGTCATGCAGCTATTCATTCTGTCAAAATTTAATCAATACTTAGTTGTTTTAATTTATTGTTTGGTGTTTTGTGTATGACCATGTCAAATGCTGAAGTTAAATCTATATAAATTACATCACAGCACAATTTTTCATTCATAGCTATTATTATATTGTTATAGACCATCATGTTACAGGTGGTAATAGATCTATTTTCAACATATGCATGCTGATATATGGTTTCAAGTCCTAACTTTTCCAGTTCTGACAATAACTTATCCAATATTACCTTTTCTATTGAAAGTTGACTTAAGGGTCTATATGACTATCTATATGACTCTCGGTTTGTCCTACTCCCCTTTCCCTTAAAGATAGGTTTAATAAGCACGTCTCCAATCTTGAGGAATTTCTCCATATTTATATGACCTAGTAAATAATAGATATAATGGTACTATAGGTTCTTGCTGAAGTGTTCTCGGGTCATTATTACTAATTCTGTCTCCTCCCTGTGCTTTGTTTGGATCCCGTTTGCATAGTTCTTTTTCAATATAATCTAATTTAATCTCAATATCTGAGGTTACCTGGATATCACTAAAACAACTTATCACCCAAATTGTTTTGCATAAGATTTTGTAAACATATCTATAATCTGTTCTGTCTGAGAATAAATTTTAGAATCTACACACAGCTTATCAGTTTGTATGTTTTTAATCCTTATATATCTTATGTATCCATAATATGGTTTCCTATTTTGCCTAATTTGATATAATAATTTTAACTGCAGATGCTTTTTTTTTCTTTTTGAAGATTTTAAATGTATTGTTTTTAAAATGTTTTGTAATACTTCTCACCATGCCCCCACTGAAAATGGGCTTCTACCTAGTCGGACTTTCCCGGTAATATTATTCCAGTCTGCTTCTGGTAAATGTAAGTCCCCAGCTAATATTATTCTTCCGTCCTGTGTTTCGTGCAACAGATGTATGAATTCCTCTAGGTCATCAGCACTTGACTTTATTGGTCTTTACACTCCAACAATTGTTAGTGGATCCCGGGTTGCCTTAATTGTCACAGTTAAACAATCTATAGTACAGGTGTTATCATTCAACATGTAATAATCACAGATCTCATATCTATCTTTAAATCCCTGTCATAACATCTTCACCCAATTTTTTGTTAGAATGTCTGTTTACAGTAAAAACATTCATACCCTGACAGAACTGGTTAACTATATTTCACAAACAGTAACATCAATCTTGTGGGAAAAAAGGGCATTTTCCAATTAAAAAAATATTATTAATGCTACTAGCTTTAACAACCATCAAGAGATGCATCAAATGTTGTTATTTGTGAACTGTTAAATTTTGACCTGGAAAAAATACTGCCTTGTGTTTGCCAAATATTGTAAAATATCTAAATATCTAGCAAAAATTATTTTCCCCAGTCTTAACAAATGCACCCCATCCTATCTGAATCCTTGTATGCCCAAAATTAGGCCCGGATGCTCTACACATTTCCATTTTAAAGGACATTATTTTCATGTAGGCATTTACCCAAAAAATCTTTTCACTCATGATGACCTGTCTCTCCTTTCTACATGTGATTTGTGAAAAATATGTCTTAGCAGTACAAGCTATACTATATAAGAGGGCTGTAAGTTCCCTACTAATGGTCAGAGACTCCTTGCAGATGAAATCATTTGTACCTACATGAATAAAAACAGATCCGTACTTCTTTACATTAAGGAATTCTAAGGCTTGTCTCACATCCTCTATTTTTGCTTCTGGCAAGCATTAGAATATTCAATGTTCATTATCTTCTCTGCAAATGTAAATATCACCTCCTCTAATAATTGAATCTCCAATTACAAGAATATCTTTTCTGACCAGATCTGAAGAATCTCCAGCTTCCAATTTAATGATATCTGCTCTATCAGTTGTTACAAAGGAATGTTTTTGTGACAATTAGTCTTATTAATCCCACTGTTTTCATTGCATATTAGATTTGCAAGCATGCAATTCTCATACAAAACCTTCTGTTTTGGAAAAATATCCTTTTTCTCATTCCCTATTATCTGTGTGTTACATAACAAATATATGTGTCCTTTTTAGAATGTATTCTCCTTACTTTACAAACATTTATCAGTTCTGTTTTCTTCTTTTAGTTCTCTTTTTTTTTATTTCCTTTTAAATACTGTAAATCCTTGGGTTGCTGAATACTTGTATCCACAATTCCAAAGTTGTCAGGGGCACTGTCTTGTTTAATAGGAGTTGAGTGATCTTCACAGACACACATTCCTTCCTAAATGTGTTCTGTTTGCTCTTTGCCTCTCTCTCTCTCTCTCTCTTTCGGTTTTTCCCGGTTAGGGGTCGCCAGAGCGGAGCACCTTGTCCGCTCATAATTGGCAGTGGAGTTTTTGCTCTTTGCCTAATATTATTTATCTCACCAGTACACTCATTAGTGCGTGAAACTACAGTTCTCCAAGCCGTGCCAATTGCACAAGTGCAATCATCATCAGTAAGACTAGATTTACTACCAATAATGGTAAGCAAACCATCCAACATTTGACACGAGAAACACAGATCACCAGTGCTATCAGGTGTCACCTTTAAATATCTTGTACAGTGTAATAAATGCTATTTGTGCTTTAGCAAATCATTAATGGCATTCTTACTTAAGGAATACATATTCAGCTGCAAATGAATAAAAAATATAAAAGAAAAGAATACTCAAATTTACTTACCACAGAATTCAAAGCAAACTTAAGTCAACTTCCATAAGAAAAATCAAACAATATAAAATTAAATACTAAAGTAAGTACAGTAAAGTTGTTGCTCTGAAGTCCTAAAAGCCAGACAAAAGCTGGAATTTCTTTACATTTGCTATTGCTTGCAGTCACACCTCTTTTTAACAGTAAAGGTCAATAAATCACAAAGACAGGGTTGTTTAGATTAGTTCTGGAGTCTTCTGTCTGCAGTCTTGTGTGACTTTATAGCTGACTAGGTCCCTTAGGATGCCTAGAGCTTGCATGTCTAAAACCTATCCCTTTGTAAGAACAAACAGTGAAAATTAAAGGTAAAATAACACAACATAAATCAAAATAAATCTTCTTGTCAACAAGCTATCCATTCCTAACTATAAACAGTGAAAAACAGTGGTAAGATATAAAATATAAATTCAAATAAAACTTCTCTTACCAGGCAACTAAACAGTAAAGCACAAACCAAGACAGGATTTCTTAGATAAGCATTTGGCATACTGTAACAACTGTCCAGTCCTGGAACCCATACAAATGGTAGTAAAAATTTCAAGCAGAACTGGAAGATGTCTAAAATATGCTTGGGCAGACTATGAAACATCAATGTTTTATAATGAGAAATATGTGTGTGGTTGAATCAAATAAAGATACACCTCTCAACCTCTAAGCACAAAAAATCTGGACAAAGCCAAATATATTGGGGAGGGAGCAAAGTAACAAAATCAGGGGCATACTTTAAATATTGCCCTTACAAACCTGGAAACTTGTTGCAATAACAGCTTTTGTATTGACATGTATTTTTCTGAAAGATATTAAGTCTGAAACTCAAAAATATGCCATTATTTAATAAATTCAGTCCTCAATGATGGGAAGAACACACCAAACCTATAATGCAAAAATCGGACCTTCTGCAAAACGCTGGACAGTTGAGATGATACTTGCAAAGGTAAAAATATAGAAAATTACACACGTCAAACACCAGGGGAATTTCCAGCCAGAAAGTTATTTTCTGGGGAGGGTCAACAGTCTGCAGATGAAAGCGATTGACCTCTACAGTCACTTTTTAACAGGAAAAGGATTGCCAGTCTGATTTCAGTAAAATATGCTATGGTTTTCTTCCTCCAAGTAAAAATACCTGACACCAGAGTCAAACTTATTAAATGAGTAAAAAACATCAATTAAAATTTTCTCATGCAGTGCCATAACTTTAAATACGCAGCAGACATGTTCTAAGCATGTCCCTGCAAAGTCAACTGGCACATGTTTTAACAACTGAAGCCATCCTTTATTCCAGCTTACAAAAAAAAAGCAATTACTAAGCACTGAATTATGGCCACAGCCCATAGCATACACCTTTCTGTGGCTTGAACTTGGAATTCCCATTCACAAACCCATCAACCCACTTATTTCCAAAGCCCACCAAACCCAACAGAACTACATAAAAAACTTCCCCAAAAGAAAACGAATGGACTCTAACCATCTTCTAAACATATTTACTAGCTGCAAGTCCTCAAATATAGAAACAGAACAAGAAAGAGAAAAATAAATAAATAAATACAAAATCAGTCAAAATATCCGACTCAAAAGAGAACAAGCTTTCCTGAATAACTCTGATTCCCTGCAACCTAAAGTAAAAGTTGTTTATGTGATGAGAACCAGTATTATTATGCATTGTACAACATAAGAGTACAACATGCGTGACATCTTTTGCTCTATAAACACAGAACTTGGTCCCTACCCCTATTGTAATCTGGTATCATATTTCTTCAGTTCTGTAGGAACTACATTTCTAAAATCTGGAACAATTCATGATATTATAACTTTATTTTTTTGTGATAATTCTTTGGCAGGAGTTGTTCTCGGCTAACTGCTATATAGAAAAAGCAATATTACTGCATTAAATATTGACTAGGAGACATATTATCAGTCATATGACTAACCTGCAACCTGCTAACTTATAAATAAATCAAAGAAATGCATCTTACTAAAAAAACATATCACAGGGCTATAATCAACACAATAAGTTTTAGACTAAACTTCCCAAAAAGTACAAAGAGGAGCACTGCTATTATATGACAGAATCAATTTATAATCGTTGTTCTCAAATGGATCACAAAAAGCATTTGCTGTGGAAGCCCATGATTAAGAGACATAATTATAGGCAAAACAATACACCTGAAATGGGACCTCAAAAAGAGGGTTTGGTTGTCAAAGCTGCTGAAAGTAAAAGTTGTAATGACAGGATAAAGTCCTTAGCAATGAGTGGAGTACACAGATAGGGAAGGCTGAAATTTAACAAATAAGACACTGAAGTTGAAATGAAACAATCTTTTTTCTGTCATTTTATTTTTTTTCCTCACAACTTGCTGTTATTGCAACCAGCCCACACCTTTTATTTTACAATAGCAGGGACATGAAATGTTCACTCATGGCTGCAAATGCATACCACTTAAAAAATAGTCACTCTTTTCATTGCAGTTGGTTGCAGACTTGCCTTATATGTGTAGAAACATTCTGCTAAAGTAAGTCAGTAACTCACTGACTGTTGGTAATGATGGATGTGTGTGCCTAATGTTGATGCAAGAAGTCAGCAAAGCACCAAGTGCATCTTTTTGCCTAATTTGTCACTGTCAGACTTTAAACATTTGCAAACCTTCACAATCAACACTCAGGGTTCACATAACAGACAGCATGTAACCATCCTCTATTGAATTTCCTGACAGGTAGCACTTTTTCTGTAGGGCCTACATCGAACTAAATACATATAGTGACCCTGTCAAAGCACCTAAAGCTCATTTTATTCACCTCTTTCCTTGAATATTCCTCAGATAGCAGTGCCTTGCATGCTCTTGGGGTGGGGTGTATATATATATATATATATATATATATATATATATATATATATACACACACACACACACACACACACACACACACACACACACACACGCGCAAAGTAGGCTTGAGAGGGTCCCTTTTACTTAACTAGTTATGAAATGAATGAATTGGATTAAACTCAATGATCTCAGCTAACTTTCTAATATAATTAATACATTTCATTATTCTCCAGGTAAATACACTGATTATATGCCTCATTTTCAGTCAGACAAATCTGGACAATAGCTAGCACTCCAGGGAATGGATGTTGTTAATGATATTAGAACTGCAATAACTGCTACTATTGCTTCACTATAGTCTGCAATATTTATTTATGTAAAATATTATCACAGATGGAAATATTTCAACAATAAATGTGACACAAAGTATTTTCTTATACGAAATACTGACACATAATGAATGTTTCAACAATAAACATATATGGCACAATGTCCACTTCAATGGCATGTTTCTGTAATGATAATGTGCAGTAAAACTAGATTACAAAAGGTTTCCCTTTTTATTTGAGTCAGTCATTTAGGTCATTCACCCCAAGTTTCAGTATCTTCTAGTATCTCTGCTGGGAGCATCTATCACTTTTGGCCTTGTGCCCAGCAGGCGCTAATTGGCCTCTGCTGTTACTACTTCAGTGCTTCTCAAAGCTGCAAATAAATTGTTGCTCAAACACATCCAAAGTGGAATGTAATCTACATACTGATTCAAACATTCATTTAATCATTTACTCATTTAGTCATTTTCATCATCTACCTGCTTTACTCTATTCTTTTTTGGCTCCTGAAGCTGATCTTCAGCTACTTCAAAGGCCTCCCATCATCCACTGGGTCTACCAAACCTGATTTAGCTACCCCAGAATATGTCTGCCTCATGTTTCTGATGAGATCAAGACTTTGAGGCATTATCATACTGCTACCAGGGTATGTTTTTTTCCTAAAAATCTGTCCCATGCATGTGCCCCTACTGTCCCAGAGAAAGGCAAGCATTGAGCAACATTGTCTCATCCATGCTTCTGCATGGATTGTAGGAAACTGCAGTCTATCCCAGCATGCAATGGGTGTAATCCATAGAATCAGTCCTGCATGGGACACTAGTCCATTGCAGACCCCTCTGCACACATATACACAGTTTCATTACAAATGGTTGAAGCATGGTGGGTCTAAAAATATAACTTGAGCAAAACAGATCAAGAACACTGTGCCTGCAAAAGATATTTGTATGCCTAAATAAGCCTTTTTGCAGCCCCTTGTGTGTGGCAAGCTTCCCACACCCTCCTGGACTTACATATACTAACCCTATGATTTTACTACAACTGGAGAAAGGAGAATATCCACAAAGAAGTGGAAGTCATCAGTCTCACAAAATCCTACACAGGCTAAGTATTTATCCTTTGATTTTGGCAACTTGTTTTTGGGCATTTTCAACTTAATCAGCTAGTCTGTATTTATTTGTTAGGAAACCACACAACATGCACTCACATGTGCACTGCACACACTTCTCTGCGCAATTTAGGTTATCATCAGTTAGCATTTAGACATGTTCTCAAGATGTAGGGTGGGGTGAATCACGTGACCCTGGCAGAAATCCATGTGCAAACAGTAAGAAGATGTAAATTCCATGCAGAAGGCACCTGAGCCGGTAACCAAAGCAGAAAACCAAGCCCTGGGAGGAAGCAGTATAAGACAATGAACCACTGTACTACCCACAATTGCAGTAGACCATCATACGACTCTGTCCTACACTAACAAACTTGCCGTCTGCTGCAAGCTGATATACCTTTTTGGAAAAAAAATGTAAAATCTTTTTTTTTTTTGCCAAAAGTGCACTAACTTGCAGTATGGTGCAAATACATTAACTCAGGGCAGAAATATACACATTTCCCCTGTACCTTCCCCTAACTCAAGACAGAAATTTATACATGTCCCCTGTACCTTCCCACAGCTGTAAGCTTTACTATTTTACAATTGATCTACATATTTCTACTCACTGTTTCTTAGACTCATTTCTTTTCTAGTCTCATTTTAATTTTGGGGCAACATTATACAGTTAAACTGGATAGAACTTTTTAAAAGTAAACACTGTTATGGTAAATTAACCCAAGGACTTTGCTATATTGTCCTGCTACAAGCAGTTGAAAAGTCATACACTGTTGCTGACTCTTCCCATTTAAGAATGATAGATGCTTCAGAAAATAAAATGACTCTAAAGTTTTTTTTCAACAATATAAGCAAATTGGGTAAATAATGAATTAAGTGTTGCACAAGAAATCCTTAATGTATTAAAATTATTAAATGCTAATAAAGAGATCCTTTATGATAAATATTAAGGTGCATTTAGGGCCATGAACGTTTGCTGTAACATTTAAATTCAGATTCACATTCATTAGGCTACCAAAGATCACATCATCATTACAGATAAAATCAATGATGGTCACTATGAACTTTTGACATTTTAATGAACTTTTATGGTGATTTTAATGGTACAACTTATCTGTGAGGTGAAAACCTTGGCAAAAAACAGAACAGAAGGGATCAAGAGATAGATTTTAATGAAGTATCAACTAGCAATAATTATCCATATCTGGTATGCTTCTAAAAGCAGTTTGTGGTACCAAATAGGCATTATAGTCTTGGCATTATAGTCTTGGCTTATTGTCATAACATGCGTCCTATTCTATGTGAGAATATCTTAGGTAGAAATGAGGAACAAGTTCAGATTGGAAAGAGTATCTGCTGCAGAAAATCCCAGGATCAGTCACTTGACTTGGTGTGAAACTAGGACTATTTTTCCATAAAAATTCCTGAAATCGACTTTACACCTCCCCCACTGCTATGCCAGAGAACCGTTTATTTTTCCCATGGAATTTTGACAAGAACTGTTGCCTTTGAACAGACCCACTGAGACCTGGTTTCAATCTGGCTCTGACAGATCTATGCAAAAGCGATTAGTTATTTGTTCTTTAGTGTAGTTTGGATTGTTTAGTGCGGTAACAGAAAAATCAACATTTTGTATTTAGTTTCAAAGATGGTATTTTATGGGTTTTTTTTTTTTCATATCTGCTTTGAAAGTTTTTATGGCTGTTTCTTCTAAACCATTTGTTAAAGGGAATCCTGTTGCATTACTGGAATGGATTTTGCTTAACCACACAACAAAATTATTCTGATATAAATTGGGCTCCATTGTCTGTGAAAATGTAGTCAGAAAGCTTATGAATAGTAAAACACTCCTTTCACACAAATAGTGGTAATCTTGAAACATGATTTCGGGCCTACAAAGTAGCTCAGGATATTGTAAATATGCAGAAACCACTAATATGAACACTTTTATTCATAAATGGTCCTGCAAGATCAATGTGTACCTTTTTCCAGCATCTGCAGTTCACCTAGAAATTCCCATGGGTCCAACCGTGCTTGTCTTGTCATCTTCTGTCTCATTTGATATGGCATACATCCCTTGCATACAGCTTCAATCTTTTCATCAGGCATATGTCACCAGACTACTCTCCTAATTAGGCATTTAATTGTAACAATACCAGGGTCATCTGTATGGATTTGCTCTAATGCAGCTTTTCACAGCCTTTAGGGAACCATGATTTGAGTGTCTCATAAGACACGCTGTTTTTTTTTTCACAAAAAGTTTCAACCTTATTCTGAACATCTTCTACCTCTAATTGGCATTTGCATCTGCTAGGGATGGCCAATATTAAATTACAAAGATTAATTCCTCTAACAGTTCAGGCATGCTTAGAAATATTGTTAAATGTGCTTTATTAGGAATGACCTGAAAATGTTTTCAAATAAATTATTCACATATTCTGCAATTCATTTTGTAATATTATGTGAAAATTCTGTCAACAGAAGTCAATTCCTATTGCTGTAACTCTTGTATTTTTTAAGTCTTTTTGATAGTCATAGGCTGATAATATTATTGCAACTCTAATATTACCATCGAAAGCAGTGCTTATTCTCAATAAGTAATGTTAATAAAGGCCTACGGTCAGTCATCAACTTGACTTTTTTTACCCCAGAAATAGTGATGAAATTTCTTTGCACTAATAATTAAAGCAAGTACTGCCTTCTTGATTATGTTTTCACTCAGTAGGAGAAATGACTCTTATGTAAATGTAATTTTTTTTTCATCCTCTTAAGACAGCATGTGTTGAATCAATGCACCCAGGACTGGTCTTAGGTGAAACAATTCTCTAGGCAAATGTTTCTGTGCCCTGTCACTGCCTACTGTTTCTCTGCTGCATGTATCTTCTGGTGCCCCTGTTCTGTCATCATGGCTTCCAAACATTGTACCCGTTAGTTTTTTCTACTGTTTCTCACAGTTTGATTTACTCCTCACCTTTTTCACTGCACCCTTTCAACATACCCTAACTAACCAAGACTGCATAGTAATAAATGTAGAATAAATAACTGAATCAAGCCAGAGGTCTAAAAGCCACTAGAATGCCAGAAGCCATGGGGTTATAGATGCCCTGAGGTCCATTACCAAACTTTTGATCCAGTGATGACCTAAACAGAAAACAAGTAAGGAAAGAAATTATGTTGAAGGAAACCAGAGCACATTGATAAACTAACACAAAAATGTCTTAGAAGAAGCCACGACCAGAGCCATGTGATGTGAAATGGCAATGCTACTAACTGCACCACTGTGCCAATGATCAGCTACTTTCATTCACATCCTGCTCACCAAAGACAGATATTTCCTGTGCGGAATACTGATACTTTTGATGGAAAGTAAAATAAGTTATGGACAACTTGTTACCTTTAAATATACTTCAACCCCTATACACACTAATTTTTCATTGATTTCATCAAATACAGTACACTGAGTGACACCACTTCTGCTATGCCAGATCAGAGACAGTGGTCTAACTGTTATCAAGCAACAGCTGGGGTAAAAATGGTCTCCATAACCATCAATTACAGACACTTTACCAATTGTGTATACCTGAGATGTCTAATTCTGGTAAAAATAATAATAATAGAAATAAGGACAGTCACAGTAATAATGTATCCCATCTTGCTTCACAAAAGTGCACACCAATCTTGCAATGCCAGATGAATTACTATTTAAACTGAGGAAATGATAAGGGAGAGTTGCTTTAATCCCTGCACAGCTCCCACTCCTACCCTACAGTTACAGCTACCCCTGTGTACACTTCAGGCATCTGATTGTCATAAATATTATGGCTATTTAAGTGCATTTCAACTTTCTTCCACAACAAGTAGCTGCTTTATGCAAATCATATTAATCCTGCAAAGCCAGAATAATGTGTAAATGACAGTTAGCCATTTTCCTGCACAGATAGCCCATCACATATATTTGTTTGTGATAACTTCAGATGTATGTTATGAAATAAAAATACATAACAATAAATAAATAATTGAATCACTCACTCAATTCTTTAATGCAAGAATCAGGGACAAAGCCAAAAATAATGGGGTGAAGCCCAAAATCAGTGATAGATTTTAAGTTCGGTTCTTATATAATTAGAGTCGACATAATAACAAATTTTGCACAGCATGCATTCAATAAAGGATGCAAAGCCCAAAACTCAAATGCCTATCATTATTTAGTGACTGTGGCCCTTGACAATTTACCGGAAAAATATGACTTTTATGAGAAACAAGCTCAAGACAAACTCAGGGACAGTCTTCTAAAATCAGGACCATATTCCAATTTTAGCACAATTTTTGAAAATGCTTGTGTTCAACACATGCACAGACTGTGTCATGAGAAATAAGGCACACTTCTTGTGAACTGTTTCATTGAGATTATTGTCAATGTGCAGTGTAAGCAAGTTTTAGATGAATAGCCTTGCTGTATATTAACTTGAACTAGTCAGATAAGTGCCTGTCAGGTTCCTATTACAAGACCGAAGACGCATTCTTTCGAATGCGTCGTGGTTAAACATAAACGACTGAAAAGGCAAAATATCGAAGTGGTTTTAAGTGAATTCTTTCCCTGGGAAAGAATTCACTTGGCCGCTTCATTACTTTGCCATTATCAGCACTATAGTGCAGTCTCAGAGTTGGTATATTTAAGTAGTGAATGTATGGGGGGGTGCAGCCCCCCACATCGGGGGGGGCTCAGCCCCCCACTTAATGTAATGTTTTAAAGTGTTTTCTTTTTTTTTTTTTTTTTTGTTGGAACAGCGATTTCTTTTCCCTTGGAAAAAAAATCGCTGTTCTGACAGTTCGACATTGTAAGCTTTCGCTTACATAGGGTCGATTAATCACTGTTCACTTTTTTAAGCATTCGGTGATGTAATATAGACCCTGCCTGTCTTATGCTGGAAAGAGACTGTCACATTCCCCCAAAGGAGTAGCCCTTCCACTCAAATGACCAATTAACAAACTGGTCAGTGTGTCCTTCCACTTGACCATTAGATTACATTGTGTAAACCAGTTACTTTGTATCCTTAGCTTCTTGATGTCTGTATGCAATAAATTAATGAAAACCTGTTCTGCTTTGTGCTTCCTTGCTAATTGCCAAGCAACAGGTCTAAACTGATTCCTGTCTGTAACAAATGGCCTGAGGGTGAGAAGGCCACTACTTTCAGCATTGCTTTGCTCCCTTATTCTACTCCAATTCTTACCTCCCCTACCCTACTCTACCATTAGACTTCCCACAAGCAGCTATCACTCATGACACCCACTCCATATACCTCCCAAAAAGTGTTGCTATTATCATAGCAATGCTCCTGTTTCTAGTAATCTATTACCTATGTCCATCTAACATTTAGCATCATTTCCAATCACCTTTCTTTCTTCTGCACTGCTTTGCACAATATCCAGTTCTACTCAGACCGCTCCCCAAAAGTACCTCTAAGATTCATGAACAAAACTCCCTCCCATTCATTGCTGAGCTCTTCTCACATACACTACAATCAGATTAATATTTATTTCTCTTCTGTTCATCTGTAATATCTCTCAGCCTTTCCCTTATGCCTCTGTACTCTGTACACCCCTCTACCCTCGATCTCTCTCCTTCTGTACACAATTAAGTCAGTACTTTTTGCTTTACCATCCTTCCTTTCCCATACCTGTTCTACACTGTTAACAGACCTCTCATCACATAAACTGATCCACATTCTTATCAATATCCCCCACAGCTAGGCTCTCAAACACCCACACATGTCAAAATCACCTACAAGTCTACAGACTCAACACAATCTAATATTCTGTCTTTCCCAAATAAACTCCCTATACTTCTTAGTATAAGTAATTCCTCACCATCTATCCCAGTGGTTCTTAAGGTGTGCTCCGTAGGATCCTAGGGTTCCTTAGAAATGTCTGAGGGGTTCCTTGAATCAAGGTCAGCACAGAAGAGGCATTCTGCACGATGCTTTTATATTTTATTTTATCATTTTACTTAAAAAGATAACATAAAATACAGAGACAGCCAACAGACCTCCTCTTGAAAACAGATGCAAACTACTGCACCTTAGGACCAAGATGATTGGTTGTGTACATTGACATCTGAGAGGTCAGTGCACTTAACCAAGCAACTCTTAGTGAAGGGATATGGTTGGAAGGTGAGCATAGGCTATACATCTAAAATGTATATCTTTAAGTGGTATTGCACAAGCTTCAATCCTGACAATTGGGCATACCTCTAAACTTTGTTTGCTCAAGAGTTTTGTTCAAAGCCAAAAATAACGGGGAAAGACACAGAATTGTGGACAATTCATTAATTATTATTCTGTTAACTTTTAAATGAATTATGCCAACAGGTTTTGCATCAACATGCATTTTTCTGAACAATGATGCGTATGGAACCCTGGCATTATTGACTGAATGTAAACCTTAGTGATTTACCAGAAAATCAAAAATTTAATGGGGATGAGGCAAAAACATGAGGCAAACTCAGGAAATGTTCTACAAAGTTCTGGGCAATCAAGACATATACTTAAAAAGATAAAATCAAATACAGTAGAGCTCCTTTTGAAGACAATTGCAGCTACTGCACTGTAGGAGGTAGGTGAGTTGTTATGTGCAGTGACATCTGAGAGGTAATGACACTATGGCATGGCCTCTTTAAATGAAAACATGCTTTATTTTAAATCAGAAATGCTCCACATACCAAACAGAAGGAAATGGTCCAAATACATTATTTAAAATCACAGATAATATAAACCAGCAAATTAATACAAAATTTCAAACACATTATCACTGCAGCTTCCTCAGGTATTTCCACCTGAAAAACATGAGGAAGCTGTAGCAAAAACATGTGCATTCATTTGCATGCATTTGCCATTTTATATTATCTGGGTATATATTTGTACATCATTCCTTCTACTTGGTATCTAGAACAGTTATTTGGATTTTATTTGATTATTACATTATATACCAAGAAGAAACTATATCGGAATTTCCCTGATTCTATTTTATGATTTTTCTATGGCTGTGTGAAGGGGCAGGCTTGGCTAATGAACTAAAGAAAGAAGAGAAGTGAGATGAAAACAGCAGGAAGATTCAGGAAAAGTATAGTTAAAGAGCGGTGTTGAATTTATTGACATTGTGTGCATGTGTGAGAGAGAGAGGGTGTGTGTGCGCGCGCACGCGTGTGTGCGTTTCTGTGTGTGCGCGCGCGTGTGCGTTTCTGTGTGTGTGTGCGCGCGCGCGCGCGTGTGCGTGTGTGTGTGTGTGTGTGTGTGAAAATGTGATATTTAAGTAGCTCATTATGACAGAATTAACTATCATCTTACACTGCTGCTTCCTGTGAATCTGAAGAGAATCAAAGGACATTGACCAGTCTAGCATTATTGACCAGCAGTCCAGTGAGTATCCTACTGTGTGAGTTTGGCAGTCCATTTGCATGCTGAGCAGACAGTCCAAAAGGGAAACTGAAATGTCCAAACTTCTAGGTTGCAGCAATGGGTATGACTATTTAACTTAGAGAAAAATAGTGATGTATTTGTGTGTGTGTGTGTGTGTGT
Source organism: Protopterus annectens (assembly GCF_019279795.1). Lineage (NCBI taxonomy): Eukaryota > Metazoa > Chordata > Ceratodontiformes > Protopteridae > Protopterus > Protopterus annectens. Next base: position 644,721,182 of record NC_056751.1, on the reverse strand, counting down.
GTGTGTGTGTGTGTGTGTGTGTGTGTGTGTGTGTGTGTGTGTGTGTGTGGTGTGGTGTGTCGAAGGGGGGTCTTGCTGGACAGTGGCTTTAAAATTTCACATCAGCACCAGAAAAATGTATTGCCATTGTACATCTTTATCACCTGGAGTTGTTAGGTTCCAAACATTAGAAATCCAGCCTGTAAGATGGGGTTTGTTCTCAGCAGGTACTATAACTGTAATTATTTGTTTTACCATAAAAATGTATTACACTAATAAAATATGCTTCATCTACAAAGTTAGAGGGTAATCACAATCAAAATATTAAACAAGCAGCTTTTCTTAGCATTTTCTTGATAAGCAGCATGTGAGAATCAACAATGTAAAGCCCTGTTTGTCAAAGCAGCAATTTCTTTGTCATTTACTAATCTTTACTTGCAACACACATGGGGATCAGTGTCAATGGATGAATGGATAGCACACTCACCTTTAATGCTGGAATATCAAAAAGTCGTGAGTTGTTTTCACACCCTAGCTACTTGGGTTACATTTTCCAATACTGTCACTACAGTGCTGCATGTGAAAGAGGGCACTGTACTCCTGAGTTTGCTGTTCTTTGGATGAGATAATAAACCGAGGTTCCATCTGCCAAAGATGGTAGCTTCTTAAGTGAATGTAAAACATGCCATGACACATCAAAAATAATAAGTAAAAGTAACTTTATTTATTAACTAAGTAAGAGAGCTAACTTATTTTAATTGATTCTGACTATGAACTTTATGGCATTTATGATTATAATTAATAGCAAAAACAAATCAGAAGTAAAATACAGTGAAATTTTAATGCAAAATACTTTTATGAACTGCAGCACAAAGCAAAGAGGAAGAGGTCCTCATTAGAGAGGTTTGATCTGTTTGAATGCTATGAGTGACAGAATTTTTTAAGGGCTGTATTAGTAGAACTGTCACTCAAGAGTCTTGCTTTCCTAGGATTGGACAATGAAGTTATAAGGGGATTGTAGCCAGATCATACTACTAATTATAAAAGCAGAGGAATATTAGAGTAGATTTGAAGTGGTTGTTTTCAACAGACTCAATATACTGATTCACTGACCTGTTACTTTAAACTCAGCTCTACCAGGAGAGGCTGATGAGTTGCATGTTTTTTCATCATATTTAGATCTATACAGTACTAATACCTCTGTGTGCTACTAGTATTGTGTGATGGGTCTAATATCATGCTATAAATATAAAGCTTTTATTAACTATTTCTGAGTAGGCATGTTTAAAATTAATAATGTAACTGAAGGAAGAGTTTTCTGCAGTAGTGTCATTTCATAATGAATACATGATAAAATGTTTACATTTTTGAGTCATTTTGTCAATATCAGTGGTTAAACTTGTACTTCTAAGTGGTGTCCTACAGTCCTACTGGGAGTGGGTGTAGTGATATGCAAAGTTTAAACTATTTAGGTGTCTGGATATTTTGGACAGATGTACCTGTTTAGCAAAAGCCTTTACTCCTATTTTAGATGGCTGCTAGTTTAGAGATATATTTCAATCAGGCAGGTGACCAGATATCAGTGCCTTATCGACTGACTGGATGAGAATGTAGCTCTTAACTGTCCTTGCCTTTGCCTCATATTTTGTATTCCTCAAAATGTCTGGTTTTCTGCAGACTTGTGCTACAATCATAAAATGCATAGCTCTCAACTATTCATAAGTCCCCCTCAACAAAGTTGTGTCATGTTGTTGGTCTGTTCCTTGCAAAATTTGTGGTCCTCAAAATTTAGCAAATCACCGAGGTTTGCAGTCACTTGACTATATAATGACAGATGCTTAGTTGCAGACTTCACAACCTTCAGAAAAAGTATTATAATGCAAAGCCTGTTATTCTAGCAGCTTTCTAAGTATAGGAGAAAATATATAAAATCTATTCCTCATTATTTTATTCCTTATTGATTCTTGTGCTAAAGAGTTGAGAGTTATGAGAGTACTTTGTTGTGGTCAGGGTGAGGGCAGCTGCTATTTTGCTTTATTATAAATGATTATCTGAAACTCATGCAGACAAGAAAGTATCTATACTTGCTGGATATTACTGTTATTGTTTGGTCATTATTCTGGCTTTGCAGGATTAATGTGAGTTTTGTGAAGCAAGTCAGAATATCTTATAACTATTGTTTGTGTGAAAAAGTTGAAATAGTCAGTACTGTGTGGCCATTATTTTTCATCACTATCAGCCATATAAGGTGCACACATTCAAAAAAGTAGATATAACCACTAAGAGTAGCTGTGGGGTTGTCTCTGAATGAAAGCATCTTACCATCTTGTCATGTGCCCCTGAGTCACATTAAGTTGGAATACTTTACTGTGACTACACTGTCTACTTGTTTGTGTGAAAAAAATCACAATAAGATATCTAAGGTGAACTTAGTTAATGAGGAGGCTATAACTACTGTGGGAGCCATCTGTTAATTGAAGTACGTTTTACTCATATCATATGCTTGTTATTAATCTGGATTTGCATTACGAATGTGTGTTTGTATGAAGTAAGTTGGTGTACTTTGCTGTGACTACTTTACATGACTACTCTGCATTTTATAAAGCAGTTTTTGTCACAAACAAACATATGGGATGTATACTGTCAAAGTGACTGTAATTGAAGAGTAAGAATATTGGATGATTATAATGACAGCAGTTTATATTCCTTTATGATTGAAATGTTCAAAAATGAGTAATGTTGTTATAATTGGTTTATATATTTTGTTTCACTTTTCCTTTATTTATTTTATTTATTTATTACCAGTTGTTTTATTTATTTGCAGTTGTTTTACCAGGATAGTCCATTGGGCCTTGAGAACCCATTTTCAATGGAGTCCTGGGGAGAAAAGCTCCACATTTAGATTATACAAGGATTTAATAGCACACTTGATTACATGATGATTACAAAGACTATCATTTGTACAAATTGGTTTTATAACACTTAATCTAGCAAGTTTACATTGAGAGTAGTATAGACACAGACCAAAAAAGACAAAATGAAAGTTAGAAGGTTTTTTATAGGATAGATAGAGAGCTAAGAAATTACTGGTGTAGTTAGGGAGATATATGCTGCAGGCAGGCATGCAAGCATGCCTTTGCTATAAGGGATTTAAAAGAAGGAGTAGAGAAAAGGTTTTGTGAAAAAGAGTAGGTTATGAGGGATGGGAGCAGGAGCATTCCCAAGTGGATGTTAGGTGAGAGTGTAGTGATTTTTTAAAAACTGGGATGCTAGCGATTGTGCGAATGGTGGGGGGAAGGGAGTTCCATAGGCGTGCAAGTGAGAAGGACAGGAGATTTTGTCCTGGGGGATGGAGGGGTCTATGGACTTCAATAAGGTTTTGATTGTTGGATCTTAAGAGTCTTTGTGTGTGGTGCATTTTAAAGGTAGTAGAGAGGGAGGGACAGAGGTGTGGTTGAAATATGAGTTTATGGGCATATGTGAGCTGGGTATATGAGAGGTAGTTGGGTAGTTCTAACCAGTTGAGTTTGTGGAGAGGTTCACAGTGATGTATAGATGATTTGGTACCGGTGGCGAATTTGGCTATTTTTTATAACAAGAGGATAGTTTGGTTTTGAGTGATGTTTGTATGTTTGTTAGAAGAGGGGCGCCATAGAGAAGGGAAGGAAGGAGAAATGTAGAGGAGAGAGAAAGCTTAGTAGATTTGGTGAGGAACCGATTGTGTCGATAGAGCATGCCAAGTTTTTGGTGGGGTTTTTTTATATTTAGTAGTAGGTGGGAGTTGAATTTCAGTATGTTGTCAATTTGGACTCCTAACAGTTTGGATTCGGATACTAGCTGTAGAGGCGTATTATTTTGGCTGGTGATGGGGAATGAATTTTTATCAACGTTATTGGCTTTAGAGGGTGTAAATATCATAAGTTTAGTTTTAGTGGCATTGAGTGCTAGATGGTTGTGTTTCATCCATTTTTCTGTTGTGGAGAAGGACTCTTGAGTAAGTTTTAGAAGAGTTGGAATGGATGAGGCAGCACAGATGATTGTGGAATCATCAGCATATTGTATGATGTTTGCATGAGGGATAGAGAGGAAGAAGTCATTTATGAAAATATTAAAGAGGAGGGGGCCTAATATAGAGCCTTGTGGGACACCTGTTGGGGTATTGAGAAAGGAGGAAGTTGCTTTTTTCCACTTGACAGCTTGTTGTCTGTTGGAAAGATAGCTGCTAAACCAAGTAAGGGATGATGCTGAAAGGTTTAGGTTGGATAGCTTATTAAGAAGTAGGTTATGAGAGATAGTATCAAAGGCCTTAGAGAGATCTAGTAGAATGGTAGAAACAGTGAGGCCAGAGTCTCTAGCTTTATTCACAGTTTCTAGGAAGGATAGGAGGGCTGTCATAGTGCTATGATGGGGCCTGAATCCGTGCTGGGTAGGAGTTAATAGTTTGTTGTCTAAGAGATGAGGAAGTAGTTGAAGATGGATGCATTTCTCTAGGATTTTTGAAATGGGAGAGAGGATGGCAATGGGACGGAAATTGCTAATGTTATTGTCGGTACCACCTTTATGCAGAGGAATGATATAGGCTTTTTTCCAGATTTGAGGAACAGTACTTTCTAGGATAGAGCGGTTGATAAGGATACTTATTGGGAGAGCAATAGATTTGGTGGCTATGCTGAGGAAGTATGAGGGGATGTTATCAGGGGCATTGGTGCATGGTTTTAGTTTCTGTAGGAGTTTTTTATGATGGAAGTAGTAATAGGTTTAAGGAGGAATGGAGGTGGTAGAGAGGGTGGGGAAGGAGAGAATGGAGTTTGTGGGCAAGGTGGTTGTAGAGAGGTGTAGATAGGAGGGGGTTGTTATTTGAAAAAGAAGAGGTAAGTTTGGAGATAGAGTCTATGAAGAAAGAGTTAAATTGGGTAGCTAGGTCAATGTCTAGTGTATTTGGGGAGGGGTTTGGGTTTTCAGTAGTACCTGGTTTTAAGAGGGTAGATATGCCTCTCCAGAACTTTTGGGGATTGGTTTTGTGGTTGCTTTGTAGGTGGGTGAAATAGTTTCGACGGTCTGCTGAGATGAGTTTTTTAACTGTGTTACGGAGGGTTTTGTATTTATTAAGGTTAGATGTAGTTTTGTTTCTATGGTATTGTGTCCAGGCTTTGTCTTGAAGTTTCATGGTGGTTAGTGTTTCTTTAGTTAACCAGGTGGAGGTTTTCTTTTTTATTCTTTTGGTTATTGGGGGAGCATAAGTATCAAGAATATTTAGGAAGGTTGTGTTAAAGTCAGAGGTAGCATTTTCAAGGGGTAAAGTTTTTAAGCGGTTCCAGTTGATTGATTTTAGGGAGTCAGAGAAAGCTTCTGGGTTAAAGTTTTTATGGCAGCAGGTGGTGATATAATTATGTGTGACTTGCAATGGAGAAGGCAGACGCCTAGTGAAGATGGGAAGGTGATCGCTGAGGGAGTCAGGAAGGGTGCCACTGTTGGGGTAGTAGTGAGGGTGGGAGACTAGAATCCAGTCTAAGATGTTACCACTAGTGAAGTCTTTGCATGGTCTAGTCATGGTGTTGATAAGTTGGGTGTAGTTATATAGGTTAATATTGAGGGGTGAGTAGGGGATTGAATGGAGGACCAATTGATATTGGTGTCTCCCATAATTATAGTTTCATTTGAGATATTAGTAGAAAGCCAAGAGAGGATCTCTTCGAGTATTGGGATATTGTTTCCAGGTGGAATGTAAATGGAGGCTATTTATATGGATTTATATGTGTTTAGCTGAAGTTGAGCAAGTAAAAGTTCTGCATTAGTGAACTGGGGAATAATTTTATTATAAGGTGTTATACACAGGGAGGATGACTAGAGTAGTGCTACACCACCACCTTTTTTATGGGTTCTGTCAGCTCTGATGATAAGAGTAATTGGTTGGGACTATTTCTGCATTTTGTATATGAGGTTTTAGCTAGGTTTCAGAAATGGCTAAGATGTCTGGTTTGTTATGTAGCAGCCAGGCATGAAGATTAGGAATTTTGTTAGTTAAGCTTTGTGCATTTAAAGATGTAAATAGAATAGATTTAGTAATTGATGAAGAGGGGTTTGGGCCTGGGTTGGGGTGTATGTCACCAGATAGAAGTGTGGGAATTAGAATTTGGGTTAAATAGTTGAGATGTTTGGGTAGTTTTGTATGTGTGGTGTGAGTAAAGAACTTAGTGGAGGTTATGGAGGGGAGAGTGTTTGTTGAGGTTTTATGCGGAGGGATGATTTTATATTGAAAATATAGATTATGTTTGATGGGATATAGTTCTGGAGAGATGGAATTGTAATGGTTGGTTTGTGAATTGTGGTGGTGGTAGGTTGTGTGCAGGAGTGGGGTGTGGATAATGGGATTAGGCTTGGTTAGATAGTATATGTAGCAGAGGTTTAGAAGGAGTAGTATTTGAAATGTGAGAAAAGAGTATTTTACAAGCATGTTAGGATTTGGTAGGCAAGGTAGATGTTCAATAAGGGGAGGGGGACTGTGTGAAGAAGGTTGGTGTGTGGAGTGGGAGTGGTGTTAGTGCTTGGAGAGGAAGTAGGAGTGGCTTAAAGGGTATAAAGTTAGATGTAGTGGGGGAGGGTATGGGGAGTGGGAGTGGTGTTAGTGTTTGGAGAGGAAGTAGGAGTGGCTTAAAGGGTATAAAGTTAGATGTAGTGGGGTGGGTGGGAATTGGGGGTAGGGTAGGGGAGCGGAGTGAGCCCACAGGGCAAACAGAGCGGGGATCAACAAAAGAAGAGAGTAGTAAAAAAGTATCAGCTGCAACTGCTGGTGGTGTGGACACATAAGGAGGTATGTTAGGTGGAGAAACCAGATAGGGATGAGTGTTCTGTAGGGATGTGTGAGAGATGTTTAGTTGAAAGTAGTGTTGTACAGGGGGTAAACCAGAAGGTAGTCAGAGAGAGAAATACAGACTCTAAAATAGGTAGTCAGTTTAAATAGGATGGAAGTCAGGTAAGGTTACAGATAAACTGGCAATAGGTTATTGGGTGCTGCCACCTAGCGGTGACATGGAAGAAAAGCAGGCAGCAAAGGAGCAAGGACACTAACAGCTTTTACTGTGAGAGTATCTGGAGCTAAGGTAACTTAGGGGGAGAGAGTAAGTTTGTGTGGTCCACGGTATACTACTGTGTCACTTACAATATATATTAGACAAAGAAAAAGTATTACTAGGTAGGCAGTACAGACATGGTGGATAAGGCTACCTACATTCCAAGTTTAACTTTATGGGCAGTCTTCAGGAATTCTGTGATGCAGTCAAACAGGTAAGTTCCAGGGTGTCCGCAGAGGTGAAGCAGGAGGAATTCCGTAGGTGGAATGAGGAGGGGAGGGAGCTTCTATTGAGAGATTCTGGAATAAGGAAATTTCAAGTTTAACTTTATGGGCAGTCTTCAGGAATTCTGTGATGCAGTCAAACAGGTAAGTTCCAGGGTGTCCGCAGAGGTGAAGCAGGAGGAATTCCGTAGGTGGAATGAGGAGGGGAGGGAGCTTCTATTGAGAGATTCTGGAATAAGGAAATTCCAAGTTTAACTTTATGGGCAGTCTTCAGGAATTCTGTGATGCAGTCAAACAAGTAAGTTCCAGGGTGTCCGCAGAGGTGAAGCAGGAAGAATTCCGTAGGTGGAATGAGGAGGGGAGGGAGCTTTTCCTGCTAGAAAAAAATATTCATAAGTCCAATCTTAAAACACAACCAAATGTATTTTGCATTATTTAACAATAAATTATTTATAAATTATTATCAAACAATAAATATAATGTATTTACTGACTGATAATAAATTAAATACATTTATCAATCAGTAGATATAAGTTAAAACAATCTGGTGGATAAATAGGCTTTTAAAAGTATCAGGAAGGTGAAATCAAAAGGAGAACTGCATAATGCATAGTCCTAAAAATTACTTTTTAATTCCAGGTATTTACCAACACGAGCATGCAAAATAAGTCAAATGTCTTTTCTTTAGTAGGGGAATTTCCAAGGAGGAGAAAGCTAGCAATACTGAAAAGTAACCTCATCAACAATCAAATGATGAGATTACTGTTGAAAATACTGAAAGTCAAGGGCCATTAATAAGTATTTCATATGTGAAGATTTCCCCTTTTTGAAAGGCTTATTTGCAGTAACACATTATCTCTAGAGTTAAAAAGAAAGAAAGAAAGAAAGAAAGAAAGAAAAATGCAAATATGATCATTCATGCATAGCACTTGGATTCATACATGAAGATGATTATCCTCAATGCATTGTGTGTTCAGTGATTTGTACTGATGATACAGTTAGTATGTCTGTTACACATAGAAGATTAGTCACAAAAATGAAGCTAGTAACACCAAATAGAAATCATACATTGCATAATAAACCAGAAAATGTTATTAAGCAAAAGTATAACTGCTGAGTTGAATGAAGTATTAAAAATAGCTGCTCAGTCACTACATTTTATATATAAAGTCATCTTCAAATTCAAGACATGCTGCAATGTTGTATGGTGAAATCAGTTCTTACAAAACATGATTAAATGCTGATGTTTGCTGGCTTTCACGAAAACAGATAATGAAAAAGACTCAGTGACCTGAGAGAAGAAATAATTAGTTTTCTGTCAAACAAAAACTGACGTACATTTTTTTCAAGGACACAGAGTGGAACATAAAGTTATGTTAACTTGCAAACACATTTCAGATATTCAACAAGTTTAACTTCTCTGTTCATGGAACACACAAAACAGTGTTTGGTTGTTATAATAAAACAGAAAGACAAAAGAAGTCCTAATGAAGAAAATTAAACTATTAGATGCAAATAACATAGAACAACTACTTTTATAATTTAGCACATTGACTGACTGAATGCATATGAGGCAAAAAATGAAGATTACAGTTTTAACCAACTAAAAAAACATATAAATCATTTGAAAATGTTAAAATTGAAGACTATGTTCCATCAAGTCAGGATCCAAGGTATCCACAATCTGTTTGTCTGATTTTTCCCCAGACATAACAATCTGTAGACTAAGTTACTTTTGATAAAATTTTGGGTAAAATTCATAGTAAGTATGGGCCTTTAAGTGAAACTCATTTAAGGTCCTACTCCATTCTCCTTTTACATAGTTATGTGAAAGTGAATTCCACTGTCACTACAACCAAAACAAAATAGAGTAATATCTGATATCTATGTTAAGACTCCCTTTAACAAGCACATCCTTCTCATTAAGACTGTGCAAGTTTCAAACCTTTAACATGTTTTTTTTTTAATTTCACATTATCTGTAACTATTTTTTTAGTTAATATTAATTGTGACTTTTCATAGGAGTTCCACTAAAAGAAACTTTTTTGAGTAGGATTACTTAATCCAAAAAAGTCTAATAAACATTGATCTATCTTTCAAAACTCTGTTTCCTTCAATTCAGAAACATTTTCTTACAATTCCTCATAGTAGTACCTCTTGTCCTACTTACATTATTAACATCCTACAAACATCCATTACTCTGAAAATTCCATCAAAACTGTTATATTGTATTCTCTAAGCAAAATACTTCTGAATCTCACCTTCCAATCACACCCTAGCTATACGAACACTCATATATCCTACTATTCAAGTATAATTATCCAAAGCAGCAGTATTTACTCACAAATCAGATATTAAACATAAACTCAGGCAAAACTGTTTCTATCCATACCATCATACCTCAATAACCATAATACTTAGATGTGACATTCACCAAAATCAAGGTCCAACTCAGCATATTCAGGCACCAGACAGCATATCTCAATCAGCTCCTTTATCAGTGTCACCTCACCCACAGTCCCACCCTGCCCTTCATATATACCATATCAACTTACAAAGTAATTATAACAAACTCCATGAAGTGTATGCATGGATAACACTATACACTCCAGTCATCTTTGTTACCACAGAAACCTGGCTGTGCCACAAAATAAAACAAAACAAAAAAATAAAATAATTGCCTGGCACATCATTGCTAGAATCTCCTTGTGTTCTGACTGAGAGTGCTTCTCAAACAATCTTGAAATATAGACCTGATAAGTATATTTTTGGCATTTTAACTGTTCAGTGTTCTGCACTGTCTTTATTTTTGCTTGACTGAATTATTTATATATTTGCTGGCCGAATTTTGTTTTTTGATCTGTGCTGAAACTTTTTTCTCCCACCCTCTCACTCTATTGCTATTGGGTTCTTAAAGTTGGTAAAACTGGTCTAACAGCTTTTGTGTTATCTGATTGTCTCAAGGCTTGGCTTTTGTCTTGCTGGTATAAAAATATTACCTTTTTGTAAATCCCTGCACATCATTGCTAGAATCTCCTTGTGTTCTGACTGAGAGTGCTTTTATAACAATCTGGCAATATAGAGCTGATAAGTATATTGTTTGGCATTTTAACTGTTCAGTGTTCTGCACTGTCTTTATTTTTGCTTGACTGAATTATGTATATATTTGCTGGCCAAATTTTGTTTTCTGAACTGTGCTGAAACTTTTTTCTCCCACCCTCCCATACTATTGCTGTTGTGTTCTTAAAGTTGGTGGCTTTTGCAGTTGCCTGCCCCTAGTATAAATTTGATCTGGGACACTCCTCCCAGTCCCATCAATTTAGCTCATTCTACCTAATACAGAGATCATTAGGGAAGGCCAAACCCCTTAGTTCCTTAACCTTGCATTATCTTCTGTTCCTGCTCTCTCCCTTTCTACTTTATTAAAAAAGACACTATATTCAGCTGCTTATATTTTTCTAATTTGTGTTTCTTCCTACTACTCTGTTACTTCATCTTTCTTTGCTTTTTCCTACTACTTGCTGCCTGTTCTCTAAAGTGTTCAACTGCATCGTTTCTGTTGCATTTATTACTGCTTGTTTATAATTAAGTGTTATTCAGAAGTGTTATTCTAAGCTCTTAGCTTTGGTTTAAGCACTTGGGCTTTAGGCCCACCCCTTAGCGCTCCATGGCCTTTCTCCTTCAAATTCTGACAAATAAGGATGTACAGTTTCCTATAGTTTCTCCTGTGAGTCTGGTTGATATAGGCATCCTGAGACAGTGTAGCAACTGCTTCATGTACATGGACAACCATCTACTACTATCACCTAGAAACACAACTTGTGAGAGATGCAATTACATTAGGAGCTTAGAGTCCAAGCTCTCTCACCCTCAAGCCAGTATATCTGCACCAAAAAAATTGTCAACACAATCACTACACCTCAAACACCACCCACACCACCCACACCTACACAACGCACACTTACATATGCGGATGTCCTGCACATAAACATACCCAAACAAAGGAGACCTCCAAGGCAAAAACACATACGATCTCCACAGCCCTCCACACCATATACCATGCATAGTCCACACACCTGTGCCTCACAGCCACTAAGGCTTCATCATAAACCCAACATATTAGTCATAGGAGACTCCATTGTGAGACACAAAGATGTGCCTCTCACCAGGCTGGATAATGAGAAAGTCACAGTTAGCTGTTTGTCAGGTGCCAGAATCTGCCATAACACATATGCACTCAAGTCTGTCAACAACAGGTACTGTTATGACTCTGTCATAGTCCATGTTGGGGTGAATGACTTAAGACATAGCTCTTTGGACTATATGAAGAGAGACATGATTGAGCTCGCTGATTATGTGTCCCAAGCAGGTATGTCCCTAGCCTTAGGCAGCATTCTGCCATCACCCAGAATGATGCCCCAGTGTTGTTTCTTTTGGATTTTCCCGGTTAGGGGTCGCCACAGCGGAACTCCGGTCTGCTAATGAATGATTGGCAGTAGATTTTTACATACCGAGTTGCCAGCCCTGACGTACAACCTTCAGCGAAGGCACACCCACTCATGCATATCTCCACACAGAAGACGCTTTAGCTGAGAATCGAACAGGACAACATCTTACTGTGAGGTGACAACGCTACCACAGTACCACCACTGCAATCAGAGAATGATAGTTTTAACCTCATCGCTTTTCCTAAAAAAGGTACTATGGAGAGGCAAGACCCTTTGCCAGAAGCCTGAAGCCCAGGTGAGACAGATACAGGTCATCTCTGGCAAAGCACTGTGGTCTGTGGATCATATCTTCCCAGGCTGTCAGGTACTGGATCCCCCTGGAATGAAACCAGAAACTAAGCCAATTGTTAAAGTCAATCATTTTCTTTTTGTATGCCTCAATACAAAAAGAAAATGATTGACTTTAACAATTGGCTTAGTTTCTGGTGTCATTCCAGGGGGATCCAGTACCTGACATCCTGGGAAGATATGATCCACAGACCACAATGCTTTGCCAGAGATGACCTGTATTTGTCTCACCTGGGCTTCAGGCTTCTGGCAAAGGGTCTTGCCTCCCAATAGTGCCTTTTTTAGGAAAAGTGATGAGGTTAAAAGTATCAGCATAAAAATTTCAACAAAACACAAATTAAAGGTCATGCTGCTAAACGCTCGGAGGTGAAACATGAAACTATACTCATTGCAAGCTTTTCTAACCCTGGAAGATGCTGACATCTGTGCAGTCACAGAAACCTGGTTCAAAGCTGCAGAGGGCACCCCAGCCTTACCTGGCTACTCATCCTAGCATGCATTCAGACCCCAAACAGTGGGCAGCAAAGCCAAAGGAGGTGGAGTTTCAATATGCATTAAAGACATACACACCTCCAGGATGGTCAACCAGTATGATGCACAGGAGACACTCATGGTGCAGTTAACTATTGACAAGACCCCTATTTAAATCATAGCCAGCTACTGGCCCCCAAATCTGCCTAATCTGCCTATTTGGACCTATTCAAATCTATCAAGATTCAATCCTTTACCCTGGTCCTGGGTGACTTTAACTTCCCAAACATGGATTGGGAGAACTACTCATGCCAGAACACAAATGCCCAGAGATTCTTTGATTTTGTCAGTGCAAATGCCCTGGAACAGCTAATTGATACCCCCACAAGAGGTGATAATATCTTGGACTTGGTATTAACCAACATGAGTAACCATTGCAACATCCCTATAGTATCATCCTGCCTGGTAAGATCCAACTATAAAGTGGTCACTTTCAAAGTCACCATTTCCCCCAACTCCCCTCTAGCTAGGATCAGACATAAAAACTTCTCCAAAGCTAATTACAGGGGTCTATATTAGAAGCATGAAACTGCTTTTGAGTGAATACATAAAGAGCGACACATATTCATCGAACTGCAATTAAGCAATTCGATGAATATGTAACAGGGCAAGGCGGTAGTTGGCCAACTACATGGAGTTGCCCTTTCCTTCACTATAGTATGATCTTGGAGTTGGTATATTTAGTTAGGGGGTGAGGGGCACATCCCCCATGTTGGGGGGTGTGGGGGCAAAGCCCCCCATCTGATAATGGTTTTTAATTTTTATTTTTTCAGAACAGCCATGTGAATTTTTTCACTAGGAAAAAATTTGATTATGTGGCCGTTCATTGTTTGCAGGTTTTGCTTATTATGTGTCAACTTTTATGTAGTCGCACATATGCGCTTTCATTGTTCTGATATAGACCCAATTAGAGCCTCCTGAGGGATGGTATAAACAACTTCACAGCCCCGTCCCCCTCTGTAGAAACTGGCACCAATATCCAAAACTACACCAAAGCACTATACGAGCATTTATATAGATGCATGGAATCAGGAATACCAGACAGAACTAATCATCCTCCATAAGGAAAAGTAAACCTGTCTGATGGACATTTGCAATAAATAAACTCTAGATTAGAACAAAAGGAAGAAATTGATGTCCAAGAACAAGAAGGAGCAGGTGCCCAATTGGAAGCAATGTCTTCTTAGCCTGAACAAGCAAATAAGAGCATTAGTGAAATCCTCCAAAGCAAACATCAAGTCCAAATTGGTCATGTCTTCTAGAGACAATCATAAGGCCTTCTTCACATATGTCTGCAACCTCAAAGGAAGCACCCAGATCTGTTCAAAACTGGTGGTCAAGGACACCACATATACAAATGCCGTAGATATAGCAAACTTGCTGGCTGACAGATTCAGTGAAAACTTTACTCTTCTGTCCCCCCAACCATAAATCAGGACATCCCCAGTAATTCCCCCCTTTCCCTTATATCTAGGGAACAGGTCATCACTGCTCTCTCAAAGGCAAAAAATACAACCTCCATTGGACCCGATAACATCCTAGGCTGCATCCTATGAGAAGTCAAGCAAGAGCTTGCAGCACCATTGCGCACCCTATTCATCCAAAGTCTGAGTACTGGCTTCATCCCAGCTGAGTGGAGGACAGCCACTGTCATCCCTTTACACAAAGGTAGAGCGTCCACTGATCTGGAAAATTATAGACCCATTAACCTAACTAGCCTGATCTGCAAGGCCATGGAACGGATTATGATGGACCTCATTAATAAGGACATTGGCAACTTCCAAACACTTGATCCCACACAGTTTGGCTTCATCGGGGGGGGTGGGGGGGTTCATGATTGCTAAATTTCATTGACTTCTTTGAGAAAGTCACCAAAACCATGGAGGAGGGGAAGACAGTGCACACTGCCTACCTTGACCTGGCCAAAGCCTTTGACACTATTCCCCACTTGAGCATAATAGATAAACTATCTCAACTAGGCATCAATCCATATGTTACCAGATTGGTACCAAACTGGCTCACTGATAGAACCCACCTAGTCAAAATCATGGAAGTCACCTCAAGCAGTAGACCTGTAACAAGCGGCGGACCCCAGGGTTCGGTCTTGGGGCCTCTGTTATTTGGGATATACTTTTCTGAGGTGCAGGCCAAAGCCAGTGGACTATGACTGACCAGGTTTGCAGATGACTGCAAGTTGGGTGCAGTCATCAATTCCCCTAGTGATGTGGAGATCCTCCAAAAGGGTCTCACTCAGACAAATGACTTGAGCCAGAAACATGGTCTCAAGCTGAACACTAAAAAATGCATCATCATCCCCTTTGGGGAGAGTGATGTTTGCACAAATTATCACATTAATAACAATGTCCTAAGCATGCAACCAGTTGTGAGGGATTTGGACACCCAGGTTGTTAGCAACCTGACGTTTGACCACCATGTTGCTTCCGTTGTATAGAAAGTCTTCTATATGGCCCACCTCATAAGTAAAGGCATCTCATCCAGGGACAAGGAAGTTATAGCATCCCTGTATTCTTCCCTTATAAGGACCATTATTGAGTACAATGCCCTTTTCGGCATGTACCTTGCAAAGAAAGAGAAACTGTCCACAGCCCAAAGAGACAGCAACCACAGCTCAAGAATGTTGGATCAAACTTTAATGATTTAGCGCTTTTGTACAATACTTCATCAGAATCACACACTCAGAATAAATTACAGATTAAAAATACCCTGCCTAACTACCTCACAGGACTGTTATCTAACAATAAACAACCACATTCAAAAACACATTCAATAAATACACCTCACTAAAATCACATGGGCAGACTGGAACTAAATACAGACAATAGAATTTTTTTCTCATGCATATATTATAAAAATTGACTTGGATTAAAAATAATAATAATAACCTCAAACCTATACTGTATTCTAACATAGCCCACTAGGTAAACAGGTCAAGTTCTATACCAAACAGGATTTTAATTTCAACACACTACTTATGGAAATGTTGCCATTTAAACCAGGGGGACCATGGCATTGAGCCTGAGCTGCCAATGGAGTTCTTTTTCCTCTATCAAATCAGCCCACGGTCCACCCCTAGCATTTTTGACCACCAGTTCAATTACAAAAAACAAAAAAATATTGTCAGAATAATCCCCCAAATGTTTGACCAAGGCATTTCCTATATTCATTTTTATGATGTCTAAGACATGTTTGTAAATCCTGCTATGAATTTTCTTTGAGTTTTTCCCACAAAAAAAAAACAAAATTTTTTACATACTGCCACATGCAACACTCCCTGGGATCTGCATTTACAGTGAAATCTAGGCCGAATTACCATACTGTTGACCATGATATCCTTACCCATCAATATGTATTTACACATACTACAAAACCCACACTTATGAGCCCCAGATATTCTTGAACTGTGAAAAAACCTTTGGTTTTGTGGTCTTGCTCCAAATAATTTTTTATAGTCTGCCCCATTCTAAAAGCACTCTCCGGATGTAATCCAGTCTTGTTGGTAACATCGTTGAAACATGAGAAAATCGACCAAATTTTGGTCAATATTCACTTAATCAGGCCTTCTTCCTAATAATAATGTGTAATGAAGGTGAGATTGTGTTCAACTAATGGGGGCTGTTTATCCGCTGTCATTTCAACTACAGAAGCAAAGGATGAGTGTAGGAGGAGGACAATAGCACCATTTTCCCTTTTATTGGTCACTTCACATCTAATTGAAGAGATAAATCCTTTTGGGTACCCCCTTGCCAGTAACAGATCTTCCAAAATATCACATTCCTTAAAAGAATTGGTAGAATCTGACACCATCCTGGTCAATCAAATAAATTGCCCTTGCTGAGTCCCTTCTTTTCATGCATAAGGTGGCAGCACTCAAAATGTAGTTAGGCTGTTACAATAAGTGGGTTTCCTATATATAGAACTCACCAGTTTACATCTAACATAGTCTTTGAACAACCAAACATCTAAATAATTAATACAATCACAATTATATGTGTAAGTAAACTTCAACAAAGAAGTTGTGTTGTTTAAATAATCAATAAAGGTACTGATTTCACTTTCTGTATGATCCCATACAATAAATATATCGTCCAAATAGGGGAGGTATAATTTCAGGGGTGGATCATGAAATTGTTAAATACAAAATTTCTTTCCTATTGAAATAACACTATGTTGGCAAAAATAGGAGCACACATGGCCCCCATTGCCACCCCTTAATCTGTTGGAAATATTGACCCTTCAAGTAGACAAAATTTCTTTTCAAAACTATTTCCATACAAAACATCAACACATTAATTTCATTGATATCTAGACCCAAAAATTCACATAAAATCGTAGAACCACTCAAGACCCAACTGTAAGAAAAATAGCCTCACTGGAAAAATCAAGATTTTTTATTTTCAACAAAAAAATCCCAGAAGCCCCTGCATAAATGATCAAATACATTTAGACAATGTTTTAATTTGCTTTCTATGTATTTGCCAAGGAGTGGGTTTTTGATTTGGTGGCATTAACTATTGATCTCATTGGTGGATCAGTGGTTCTCTTATGGATTTTTGGAATTCCAAATATATTGGGCACCACTGGGTGTTCCACTTTTAAATAGTGAAAAATATCAGTATTTATTTCACCTTGAGCTACCATATCTTGTAGCCATAAATCAATTTTGCAATAGGCCAGATGTATAAAATTTAGGGATGTCTCATCATACGACTCACAGTTTGACAGATAGCATTGCATCCTCTGAAGTAAATCATGCCTACTCATAACTGCGACCCCACCACCCTTATCCAGCTTCATAACCCTTAATTCTTTGTTGTTGGACAATTCACACAATAAACTAAACCACTGGGTATTCAAGCTGGTTTTAAAAGTGGTTCAATTTCTGTTCACATTCAATTTGTGAAATTCAAACTCAACCATTTTCTAAAACAAAATTAAAGGCAACATCAATAGTGGATTGACAACACTAGAGAGAATAAACTGCTTCATATAAGCAGTGTCCTGTATGTCAAAAATAAGCTGAAAATTCAGCTTTCTTAAAAAAGTTTTAAGTCTATAAAATATTGTCAAGTTTGAAGCTAGCAGAGGGGACAAAGGTGCCCCCTGACTCAACAAATTGCATGTTGCAGAGTACAGATATACTCACTGAAATTATACACTGTGAAATCACCGGTGTTATTTTTCACAATAGATGGATCCAAAGGTTCCATATGAGCTAAGTTCTCCAAAAAAATCATTGTAATTCAGAATAACTGCGGCTGTTACAAAGGTCGGCCTCATGGAAACCATTGATTCCTTTTGTTCTGACCTTTCTGCACTCCTTATTGAACATGGGGCAGATCCCTCTGTCTCGCTTCTTGCTTCCTGATACACTCGGACTTCTGGATGGGATTCACTCCTAAAGGGCGGGCACCAGACCCTTGTTGCTCCTCTTCTATCTCAACAAAGCACTCCTCATTCCTTCTCAGTCATGTAGTGATTTATTACTGCTATAGTAAGGCTTTGGATAAGCCCTCCCCTCTAAGTACTCCATACAATCCCTCTTAAACTTTGTTCTCTTTATGTTTTTTCATAATTTGAATTTCGTTATCAATACGCTGAAAAATATTTAGATATTCATCTTGGTTGTGTGCAAAAAGCAGGTCCTGGGTTATACATTGATCCAGTCAGTTACATTCTGACATAAGGGCATCAATCTCTCTCTGATTGTGTTTAATAAGGCACTCAAGCATATCGCAGCCATAATGGTTGAACAAATCAACCAGTTCTAAATGCGACTGTGATTTGGCCACAGTACCATTTGGAAACCTCCAAAAATGAAGGCCCTTGGGTATCCATTTTTCTTTCAAGCAGTCCCACAGATAATAGTTTACAACTGTAGCCTTCGGCATTTTGAAATCACATTTTCAAATTGAATTAAAGACTGCTTGAAGGTGGGAGTTTCCATCGCCCCACCATTACCAAAAGACCAATTACACTTCCACCATTTAGAAAGCTTATCACTGCAATTTTGAGGGCTGATACTCATATTAGAAGCATTAGGGTTATTAATATCAGCATTGTCTCTTTGCCCAGCAGTTAACAGGCAGGCAGGGGACTGCATAAATTCACGATCACCTCCACTATCACCACCAAGGTCACACTCGAGGTTTTTCTGGATAGAGTTGACTTTATTGCTAAGCTCATTAACCAGTTGAGTTAGCAAGCCAACACTTGCTGCTAAAGTGTCCAAGCTGGTGTCAGCTACAACAGAGCTATGCACTGCCACTCCTGGACCTGAAGACATAGTGCCAAAACCAGAAACCAAAATGAACATGTCTAAAAAAAGAGAAACTGTCCATATCCCAAAGATACAGCAACCACAGCTCAAGAATGTTGGATTAAACTTTAATGATTAAGCGCTTTTATACAATACTTTATCAGAATCACACACATTAAAATACCCTGCCTAACTACCTCACATGACCGTGATCTACCAATAAACAGCCACATTCAAAAACATATTCAGTAAATACACCCCATTAAAATTACATGGGCAAACTGGAACTAAATAGAGACAATAACATTTTTTCTTGTGCATATGTTATAAAAATTGACTTGGATGAAAAATAATAATAACCTCAAACCTATACTGTATTCTAGCATAGCCCACTAGGTAAACAGGTCAAGTTCTATACCAAATAGGATTTTAATTTCAACACATGCAGCAGCTGGAGAGACCACAGAGGTTCATCACCAGGAGAATCCAGGGCCTCAAACATCTACCATAAGCAAATAGGCTAAAAGCCCTATCCCTCTACTCAGTTTCATACAGACTCCTCAGAGGTGACCTCTGTCTGGCATACAAGGTGATCATGGACCCCATCTTGATGGGACTGCTGTATATCTGCAAGTCAAGCTCTCCACTCCAGCAACCCACATGCAAGGCCTCAACCTTGTCTGTGACATCAACAAGACTTGGCAGGATAAATTTGTGTTTCAGAGACTCCTCCATCTATGGAATATACTCCCACCCCACATCAAGCAGAGTACCTCTTTATCCCTTTTTAAGTGCAACCTGGATAACTGGATGGAAAACAGAAAATATGCCCCTGGGATTCCACCCGTGTCCCTGCTGGACAGAGGCATTGGGTGCTGATTTATATAAACATGGGCTAAACTCTTGGCTAGGCTTATAAGGGCCTCAGGGCCAATAGTCTAGTAGCCTCTTATGATCCTATGATCCCACCAGGCTGTAACATTATCAGAGTAGACAGTGCCAAAACAGCTAGCAGTGTCACTATTTTATACAAACACAGACTAGAAATCTCCCTTTCCAAATATAACCTGTCAACATTCTCTAGCTTGGAAATCCTATTAACCATGCTAAAACTAGACAATCATTCATGGGTATATACATATCCCCAAGTAACAATGCTAAAACACTGGAAGATAGTCTCTGCTGGGCCTTATCAAAATTCCCTCATGAAACCATACTATTGGGTGATGTTAATATAGACTGGCAAAGCATACAATCTTATAATACAATAATATACATGTGCACAAGTTCACCCAATTAATAACCACACTGACTAGATATAGCAAAGCCACAGCCAGACAATCAACCTTCAACTGTTTCTTAACATCCTCTCCAAATAAAATGTTCTCCTACGGAACTCTGTCAGACAGCCTAGGTCAGATGTCTCAACCTGCAGTCATTGAAAAGAAGAAAAAGAGCCCTTGAAAAATAGGAACACCCGGCTTAAAAAAATGGACACCTAATTAGCATAAAATTTGATTACCAAATAGCAATCACTCTTCCCGCTTCCAGTAAGACTGTGCAATTCTATTCAGAAACATTTGTTTAAGAAAATAAGAGAGTTTTAAAAATGATGGAATATATATGCATATTATCAAAGAGAAAATGTAAAATCTGTAGATTTTAATAAAATGTATTGTAAAGTTCTACCACACAAGGTAATTTATTCTGGCTTCAGAAAAGGGCATTTGTAAGATGTGTCCTCTTTCTTTAAATTATTGTTGCCACTAATATGCTGGTATGTAGTGCAGTTTTCTGTGTACTAGACAGCTTCAAAAATCACATATGACGAGGGTGATTCCAAAAATTGTGCGAAGAGGTAACATTCCTCAAGAAATACGGATATCCTAAATCAGGCCTGAAAATAAGAACATTCCTCCAAAACAAAACCATTGGAGAGATTTAGCCTAAGTGAACAATTTCTAATCTTCACCATAAGGTACTGAAGCAACAATCCCAAAGAACATCATTATAGCCTGGTAAGAAAACTTATAACATTTTTCATGAAGACATTTTTATTACTACATTACATCTCCTTACTAGGAGTCACTAAAGGCTCTCTCCATATATATAAAATGTTGTCTCTTGGTTTAATGAAATCTTCTTAGGTGTTCTACACACACTAGCCACTCTCAGAATAAAAAGAGTCAAAGCCAACCCTGAAAAGTAGCTATCATTATCTTGTGAAACTTATGAAACAAAGAGACAAAGCATGGAAGGTCTGGACAAAAAAAAAACAAAACAAAACAGTTTCTACTTTATTAGCATATAAACAACTTAGAAACCTAACAAAACAATTTATCACTAAAGATAACACCTATTAATCAACCAAAATAGTTACACTAATAATACAAAACTACTCTGAGCCTCAATCAATAAACTGTTAAATCCAGGACTACACAGCTAACACCAAACACACAGAAACAAAATGATACCATAGACAGCCATTTTATACCATAGGCAGCCATTTTATACACACAGTTCAGTCATTAACCAGGTGTCTAATCAAGCTCTTGATACCACTTCTCAAGCAAATAACCTCCTTCAGCATTTCTCCTTCCAACAAGTTTCCACAGATAACATAAAAAATATTAAAAAATAATAAAGCCTACTACAACTGCCCCTGACAATCTACTTGGCAAATTATCTTTAAATAGCAGTCACCACAAACATCAGGCTATTGAATATCTAGTTTCAATTCTGATAAATTGATCCATATCTAAAAACAAAGGTCCCTCACTATAAAAAAATCATTCATTATTCCACTGCACAAGGGTGAAATTAATACAGATCTTTCAAATTACATGCCATTCGCCATTTTATTTCCCCAATCAAAAATATTATAAAAATGTATTTGTGTGCAACTTCTCAACTATTTAATAGATAGCACAACTACTCTTTTGCTGAATTTTGTAAATGCTGCCAACACCCACAGAAATGCCAGAAGCCTAGTTTCTACTATCTTCCTAGACTTGTCAAAAGCTTTTGATACTGTCTAACTCTAGAAACATTTACATAAACTCTCAACCTTAGGTATCACTAACTATTCACTGCAATAGTACCACAGCTACTGCTCAAACGGAGTACGAGCAGTGAAATGTGAAAATAATTACTTCACCTTCTTGCCAGTAAGTATTGGTGTCCCACAAGGATCTATACTAGGCCCATACTTTCCAAAAAATTAATCAGTGATCTAATTCTGCACTACTACAAAAAAGTTTTACCCTAGTTCAACACTCTGATCACTCAGCCTTAATTTACTGTGTTAAATCACTCTCTATCTAAAGTCCAAGACCTTACACAACAATCCTGCTTATCAAATGACACATTGCTAAATAATTCACAACTACTAAACCCTAAAAAATGAAATTACTGCTCGTTCCATCAAAATATATCCCTACCTAAACAACAGCATTCACTGTCATCTCTGCCAACAACATGATAGAGCAAGTAAACCTTATAAAGTCAGTCAGTGTCATCACTGATAACCAATTGAAATTTGACCACCATGTATCACATGTGATTAAAAAAAATCATCAAAAAATGAGGTACATTAGAGGTACATTACACAGAGTAAATAACTACCTTGCTGATATAGCCAGAAGATGCATAGCATATCCTTTCTTACTACCATCTCTCCACTCCTCTATATTGCCCCAAGCTTCACTAACCTTCAAGTCTTGCAAATGTCCAAACTTGAGCAATGTTATAATAAAATATTCAAATTTGCAGTATACTGTAACAGTAGGACACATCACTGCATAACCCTCAAAGAATTAAACTGGTTAGAACTACCAAATCACCTACCTCTTTCACGGATAATTACATTATACAGACTTCATTATAAGCCAGTAAATTGTGCATCTCTTAACAAATTAATGCAGCACTACTCCCACAATAAAATTTTTCTAGAAAAAAAATCACTAATCACTATAACTAAATCATTTAATAATTTAGCTGACACTCTATATTTTCAAATAGTTTAAAGAAACCATGAAACCACACCCTACTACCCTTGAAATTCATTCAGAATGCAGACTTATTTAAAACACAACCAAAACTTCACCTATCAGATCACTGGAGTTGTTTCTGTATATCGTCAGGATAAATGCAGCTGTTATCTTCAGCTTGCCATATCATCAAACCATTTCTCTGCACTCAGAATCCCATGCCCCACAACCAGTTTTAACCAGTACATGAATAGTTTTACTAGCATCTCCCAGCTATATACATAGTTTTTTGACATAGGTCATCCCCCACCTCTATATTTCTAATATAAACCATAGGATAGCCTTACAAATAATTATCTATGAACCTGCTTTATACTTTACCTTTTATCTACAATATTAACATTTTCTGCCCCACCTAGTTCCTTCCCTCGGCTCCATTTCTTTACATTTCTAAGTGCTAATCACAATATTGATTATTTAACAAACCTACTAATACACCTCTTCCAGTGCTCAAGACTTCAACATCTACTAATGCATAAGTTGCATTTATACTGTAATAGTTCTTTATTTCATGTGAATGTAATTTAATCAGCAAACATAAGTGTAATTGTTAATGTATATTACTTATTGTTTGTTCATGTATATTACTGAATATCTGCTGAAACATTTTGCAGCATTTTTAAGCTTTTCTTCCCAGGCCTCAGCAGAAATGTTTTTTTTTTTTTGCCTAAATCTTGTTGGGCAAACTCAATAAACAAAAGCAAAATAAAGCAAACCAAAAAAAATAAAAATAACTTTATAATTTTCCTAGATTTTTCTATATAAATGAAAGCATTTTTTGCACTTGCTCATGAGTGTGTGTTCCTTTGTGTGTGTGTGTGTGTGTGCACATGCGTGTGCATATGGGCATGTTGAGGGAGAACACATAGAAAATGATTCAAATCCATCATCTAGTTACATTGAATATAATGGATATAAGATAAAGTTCAAACACTGATATAGCAAGTCTCACTCAGAAGTTAATTTAGTTACAGTCATGACATACAATAACAGAAAATGACATTTTCTCACCATGATTTTACTTGAAAATATAACTTGGAGACACTTAGTTGTCCAACCAAACATAACTTCCAGATAATGAATCTAAATTGCATAAAAATGCAATGGTTGATGCTTAATTATATGATTTTCAACATAAAAGTAAGAAATATTATTTTTTTTCACTTGCAAGCATTAGTCTCAGGCAGTGGCGTAACTATGAGAGGCAAAGTGAGGCAATTGCCTCAGCGCGCCAACGGCAGGGGGCACTTTCAGAGTCTGAACCTACCTTTAATTCTAAATTTGATGAGATCAAACAAAAACTTAGTAAGATCGAGGCAGAAACCATTGGCAGGAGAAAGATGAAACTTGAAAGGGACGTAAATGATTTTGCCAACGGTAATGTGTATATCAAAGTCGGTGCTAGGGGAGGTCTCGATTTAGAAAGAGCAATGATTTTTATCAACCCGGGACTCTTCATATTCATCTGGGGAAACATCTTCCAAAAAGAGTGTCTCTTTTGAGATGCTCCCTAATGAAGAACCAGTTGACCAGGGGAACCAATCGGGTTTATCACAGGGCTTCCAGTGTTTTCAGAACAGCAACGGTAGTACAGGCAGCAAGCAGAAATGGAAAGGCAGACACTACCTGCTGAGAACAGTGAACAGGCATCTTCACAAATTGTTGACCATGGAGTAAATGTTAATAAAGGTATTTTTAATTTAGCAAATTTACCACTTTCTAATGTAGCCATTGGTGTGTTGTTAAAAGGGGCTAAATTTGTCCCCACAAAGTATCCTTCTCTTGGAAATGTTCTCATAGAAGCCAGTAAATTTTGTCGTAAACTTCATTTAAAGTATTTTTTTCGAGAGAAGTTTTGTTTGTCAGGCAAAGTAATGATTCTTTGACATCCAGTAGTTCTGAGGACTCTATTAGATCTTTCAGTATAGGAATACGAAGATATTATGGATGTATATGACAATAATATTGAGGAAAGGTGAGATGGTGCCAATGCATTTTGGCCAGTTTAAAATTCCTAATCTACCACATTTTGAGAGTTCTTTTTGTCCTCCTAAGTTATCTGCTGTCATTTCCCTGTTTGAAAAACTATTATTGAATGATATTGAAAAATAATTTGGAAAGTTTAAATGCAAACATTTTAATTTGAGTAAAGATGAATGGCAGGGACTTTCTAAACTTCGTAGTTGTGTGGGAGACTATGTTTTTAGGGTAGTGGACAAGGGTGGGAATTGGGTGACCCAAGATATCAGGATATGGTATCTGAACTTCTAAACTTCGTAGTTGTGTGGGAGACTATGTTTTTAGGGTAGTGAACAAGGGTGGGAATTGGGTGACCCAAGATATCAGGATATGGTATCTGAACTTCTGAATGACAACAGAAACTATTTAAAACTTTCCTACAATCCTCATTTGCGTTTTAAAAGTAAGTTAGAACCACTGGAGAAAGGGGAAAGATTGGGTTTTCTTTCCTCACAGTCTGTTAAGAAGTTACATATTGCTATTGCTAGAGATTCATATTTTTATGGTGTACCAAAGATTCATTAGCATCTCAGCAAATCTTTGGGCAGACCGATTCTTTCTGGCATCAGTTCTTACTTTAAAAATGTGGGGGTATTATTGGACTCTCTATCAAAGAAACATTTGAGTTCCATGCCAGCCCACATAAAGAATACACAGGAGCTTTGTGTTTTGATGAAGAATATTATCTGGAGAAAAGATTATTTCTGGGCTACAATGGACATCTCTTCTTTATATACTAATATCACGTTGGGCAAGGGTCTTGAAGCAATGGCAACTATATTGGGTGAAGGGCCACGTAGTTCTTATATTTTGGAACTACTGGAATTTTGTCTAACACGCACTTATTTTACTTTCATCAAAGAATATTACTTGCAGATAAGGGGCACAGCCATGGGGGCTCCCTTTGCCCCCTATGCTATTTTGTAAATAGAAGAATTTGAAAAACGCTTCATTTACAACCATAGCTATTTTTAAGGAACATGCTGTGTTGTATAAGCGATAAATAGACTATTTGTTTTTCATATGTAAGGGTCCCCGATTTGATTTTGAGAAATGTGTGACTGATTTGAACATGAACACTCATGGTTTGCAATTCTGTTGTCATACAGATCCCAGTGCCATATGTTTTTTGGATGTCCATTTTTTTTGTTAGCGAAATGGGTCCTATTCAATTTATTCCATTCAGAAAAAAACCTGCAGTTAATTTTTTGCATGATTTTAGCATGTATCCTGTACATCTTATTAAGGAATTGCCTTATGGGGAATTTAGAAGAGTATGGATGAATGCATCTGAAATGGCTTCCAAAGATAAATCTTTGAAGTGGAAGAGAGATTATAGGGTTGCCACCTTTTCAAATGCCCAAAGAGGGACTGTCCCTTGCAAAGTGGGACAAGTGGTAACCCTGAGAGATTATTGGTCCAGGGTTATTCCAGTTCAGTTTTCAATGAAGCAAAAAACTAATTCTTGAGAGAAACTTAAAATAGGGAACAAGCACGTGAGGTTAGGACTTTTGAATACAAGGATCAGTTTACATCTAGAGTGGAGGGAACAGGAAATAAAATGTTTTATGTTACCAGATTTAGTCCCTTTTCAGACACTAAAACAAGTTCATAGGTTCATAGGTTCATACTAGGCTATCTGCCCAAAGGCATTTATAAGCCTAGCCCATAGTTATGTGGCTTTCGCCACCCCTTTAGT
Organism: Protopterus annectens; assembly: GCF_019279795.1. Taxonomy (NCBI): domain Eukaryota; kingdom Metazoa; phylum Chordata; order Ceratodontiformes; family Protopteridae; genus Protopterus; species Protopterus annectens. The sequence goes on along the minus strand of NC_056751.1, from coordinate 644,694,538 downwards.
TTGAATAAAAACTATGCCTATCATTTTTCTGTGCCTCTGTCAAGCAGTGACACTGAAGTAATCCCTGGGGTATATCTGCGATCTCCCATCCATTGGTCAAGATTCCTCTTGAACAAGGCCAGCGAGGTGCTCTGCCTCACATGTACCGGGATTTTGTTCCACAGCATAGGGAGTCTCTGGGTGATGAATCTGTCCCTCCAGCACGTTCTATTTATAACCGTGTCAAGGTTTAAGTGTCCCGCCCTTGTGGTTCTGAGGGATCTAGATTTTTTGAGATGAAGCATATTCATCAGATCTGGGTTTGACATGGCCTTATATGTCAGGCACAGGTCACCTCTGAGCAAGCGGTATGAGACTGAATAGAGCTGGAGTTCTTTCAGTCGGGCAGCATAAGACATATTTTTGAGACCCTTTATCCTTTTGGTGAGGAACTTTTGGGGCCTTTCAAGCTGCAGCAGGTGTCTGGTCAGATACATTCGAACGGGCATTGTACTCAATCATAGGTCTAATGAGTGATGAGTACAGGGGAACGATGACCTCCCTTGATCTAGATGTGAATCCCTTCATGATCAGGTGGGCGATATAGAAGGTTTTCCTAACTACTTTAGCAACATGAGTGTCAAACGAAAGGCTACTGTCAACTTGGGTCCCCAGATCCCTGATGACTTTTTCTGTGCTCAGTGGATTGCCACCTATATGGTAGCTAGGGGTAACCTTGTTTTTCCTGAAGGGTATGACTATGCATTTTTGGCGTTTAACTTCAGGCCATGGCTCTGGCACCAGTTATCCATTTCTGTGAGGCCCTTCTGGAGGATATCTGTGTCAGATGTGTTTTCGACTATGGCGCCCAGTTTGCAGTCATCTGCAAACTTTGTCAGCCATAACCCTCCTGTGTTTGCTTGTACTTCAGAAAAGTAGATGCCGAACAAGAGTGGACCCAGGACTGAGCCCTGTGGGACACCACTTGTGACATGCTTTGAGTCTGACATGGCTCCAGCAACTCTGACCCTGTGGGTTCTGTCACTTAGCCAGTTTGCAACCCATCTTGTGATGTATGGGTTTACATTCAAGCTGATGAGTTTTTCGATGATACCTGAGTGGGGTATTGTGTCGAAGGCCTTTGCCAGGTCGAGGTAGGCTGTATGGACTGCCTTTCCCTCATCAATGGCCTTGGTGACTGTCTCGAAAAAGTCAACCAAGTTTAAGAGGCAGGATCTGCCTTTGACAAAGCCAAACTGGGTTGGATCCAAAGTCTGCAAGTTCCCTATGTCTTTATTTATGAGTTCCATTATGATCCTCTCCATGGCTTTGCAGATAAGGCTTGTCAAGCTAATGGGGCGGTAATTTCCAGGGTCTGTGGAGGCACCGCCCTTATGAAGTGGGACCACAGTCGCCAGGCGCCACTCCTTGGGTGTATCCTGAGGTGAGGCTAAGATTAAACAGCTGTCCTAACTGTGGGTTTAATTCCTCGTTGAGTTCATGAAGCACACAGCCGGGGACACCATCCGGTCCCATGGATGCTGTGTTTTTGCCTTAGTGAGGGCAGTTCTCACCTGGGCGTTGGAGATGTTTGGGGGCTACAATCCTCTGGAATAGATATCTCTCCTTTTGGGGGAGGGAGGAGAAGTTTGCACTGAACCTGTCAGCCAGTATGTTAGCAATGTGTGTAGGTTCAGTAATTTTCACATCATTTTGAACTAATTCTGAGCATATCTGGGAGTTTCCTCCTAGGTTTCTAACATAGCTAAAGAAGGCCTTATGATTGTCTTTAGAGTCCTTGGCGATTTTTCTCTCAAAATTTGCCTTGGATGATTTTATGAGAGCTCTTAGTTTTTTACTTATAATGATCAAAGGTGTCTTACCTTTCAAGGATTTTGCTCTATCTTGTAGTAGCTTCCTCCTTTTGTTGTAGAGCTTGTTTATGGCTGGGGTCCACCAGACTGGACACTTGCCTTTGGTACAGAGAGTCTTAGTATTGTTTGGGATTGCCTGATCCATGCAGTCCTGTAGGTGCTGGTAGAAGGCATTTGTAAGTGATTCAGCGGTTTGAGTAATGTTTACCACTGGCTCAGGGGCCTTAAAGGAGACCACACTAGTTTTTAGAAGTGTGAAATCGGCTTTTGAGAAGTTTTTCACTGTGGTCTCTGTTTCAGGTGGGGGCGGGATGAGGACCTCCAGCGAGATTAGTTTATGATCTGATCTCACCAGTGAGGGGTATACTTCGGTGTTGAACATTTTGATGCCATGTTCGTGATGATGAGATCAAGTATGTTTTCTCCTCTTGTGGGGATGGTGACTAGTTGTTCCATGGCATTTGAGTTTATGAACTCCAGGAATCTTTGGGTTAGAGTGTTCGGGCTTGAGTAGTGTTCCCAGTCTATATTAGGGTAGTTGAAGTCACCTAGTATGATGGTGTTTGGAGATATATTTATCCCCTCCAATGTTTTCAGGAAGGCCATGTGAGGTTCCTGAGTTTGAGAGGGTGGCCTGTAACATGCTACAAATTGCAGAGCAGTCTTGCCTATGGTTAATTGCACCTGGATGGTCTCCGATGCATCGTGCGTTGCCACCAACCTTGAGGTGTGGGTGTCCTTTATGAATATGGACACCCCCCCCTCCTTTCTTGGTGTTGTCCGGATTTTGGGGCCGGAACGCATGATATGAGGTAAAACCTGTTAGTGCTGGGGTGCTCTCAGGAGCCTTGAACCAGGTTTCTGTCACAGCACAGACATCGATGTTCTCCATATTGAGAAGGGCCTCGAAAAGTGCATCTTGAGAGTGAGACTTCTGGCATTGAGCAGCATTACCCTTAGTGTTTGTCCTTTTTGGTGTACTAGGGTGGTAGGTTTAGAATTTGAGCCTTGTCTAAAAAAGGCACTATGGGGGTGGCAAGAGCCTTTGCCAATATCCGGAAGCCCAGGGTGACAGGTGCAAGCCGTCCCTTGTGAAGCAGCGTGGCTTGTCCAGCATGTCATCCCAGGCAGACAGACATTGGATCCCCTTTGAATGACACCAGAATTTAAGCCAATTATTAAAGCTGATCATCTTATCACTGTATTGTGGCATCATTCTAGGTGAAGGTAGGATACTGCTCAAGGTCAGGGTCATACCTGCCTGGGCTACATAATCAGAGAGCTCCTCGATGTCCCTTTTCATGTAGTCCAAGGAGGTACGTCTCAGGTCGTTGACACCAGTGTGGACAATGACTGAGTCGTACTTGTACCTGCTGTTGAGAGACCTGAGTGCTTGCGTTATGTGGCGGATTCTAGCGCCCGACAGGCAGCTTACTGTGACCTTCTCCTTACTCAGTCTGGTGAGCGGGACGTCAGTGTGTCTGACTATGGAATCACCAATGACAAGTGTGTCTGGCATTTTGTTTGGCCTTAAGGGCTGTGACTGTTTGACACTCTGACTGTGTGGTCTATGTGTTGCATGTGTTGGGTCGTAAGGTGGTAGTTGTTTGGGTGTCTGCTTTGGTGGCCTCTGCTGTTTTGGTAAATTTTTGATCAGAGCCTCCGAGTATGTCTTTGTGTGAGTATGTGTATGATTTGAAGTTGTGATGGTACCATGTGTGACTGGGTATGTATTGTGTGTAGTTACCTTCTCCTCCTGTCTGGTCTTGCCAGTCCTATGTTGAGAGAGCTCAGCCTCCAGTTTGGCCGTATAGTTGCATCTCTCGCATGTATTTGTGTTTTGTGGGAGGAGGAGAGGATTGTCTGTGTACATGAGGCAATTGTAACATTGCCTCAATATTCCCAGGTTCACCAGTTGAGCTGGAGAGGACACTAGCAACTGATCCTCGACATACTAGAAGTAGTAGATAAAGAGACTTTCAAAGGACTCCGCGGGAAGTGGGTTTTAGGCTGGTGGGGTACTATCTATAATAAGAGTGCTTTATCAAGGTGCAAGTACTGTAGGAGTAAGTGCTAGGCTTTACAGATAGAGAATAGTCTACTTGGGAATCAAGTAGAGATGAACTTTTCAGTTATAGGATATGCTGGTTAGATCAGCAGTACAGCTCGAGGAAGGTAGTTCTAAGGGAAAATTTGAAGAGTGGAATTTAGATGGCCCGAATAGTTAACCTTGTTTAACCGCCACTGCTCTTGTGTGCAACAGTGGCAACTCCGCGCTAACGCGCGTTTAGCGTGTTTTATAGCAGGGGGCTGAAGGGAGCTAGGAATTGGCCCAAAACGACCAATGGACTACTAGTTTCTGGCTGAAACTTCACCAAATCGGACAGAAAGGCCGCTCAGTGCCTCCCACTCCCACTGGTAAGCAAAGAAACTTCCCTCCTTCCTAATAAGGCAATGGATCAGTAACAGGAACTAAAAACAAAGCCCAGGGATCAGCAACTCTGAAACTGGACTACTCTAGTTCAGTAAGGCGGGAAAACAAGAGATTTTTTTGTTTTATTACAGAGATAAGGAAAAAAACAGACAGTAAATGCTATTAATGCTGTAAATCGGCTAGCGCACTTTAGTGTGTAGCCTACAGAAACAATTTGCAACAATTAGTAACTTAAAGTGCAATAAACAGTGTAAAATGCAGAAATCACTTAAAGTAGCAGTAAAACAGGCGAAATGCAGTCGCTAGCTTAATAACAGTGGGAAAGCCACAAAAAGTGGTCTCAAGATTATAGCCAATGATAATAGCAGATGATAAACTGGCCACCTTATTTCTACAACATGTTACTTTTTCTTTAGGTCACTTTTTGAATTTAAAAGAATTGTTGAATCATCCCATTACGAATCATACACACAATAGTTCCATGGGATCTTTTTCATGTGACATATGTAGTGTATGTTGTAGAATAAGAAATTTATCTAACACTACAATTAATGGACATAGATTTGTTTCTCAAGAAAGATTTAATTGTCAATCGTGTGGTGTTGTATACATTTTTGGATGTGGATGCAATGAGGTAAAATGGTATATAGGGCAGACCAAAAGAAAGGTTAAGGTAAGAATCTCTGAGTACCTGGGAAACATTAGAATGAATAATAATAACTTTAATTCAGTGGCAGAACATTTCATGAGGGTCCATTTTGTAAACTGTTATTCTTTATTTTTTTAGTGTGTTGGGACAGCCGACTGGCTCTTGTGGTACTGGGACATCGTTTGCCAGCAAAATGAATTGTTAGAAATTACTTTTATTTTTAATTATGGCACTCTGGCTCCCTATGGTCTAAATCAGGAAATACCTTCTTTTTTTTTTTTGCATTCCCTTTTACAGTGATGTTTCACATTACACTACTGCTTTTGCAACTAAACAACAAAGCTGATGTTATTTTGTACTAGGTTATTGGTGCTGCATCAGGGATATTTTACTGTCTAAAAAAAAAAAATATATATTTATATATATATATATATATATATATATATATATATATATATATATATATATATATATATATAATGTGTATGTATGTGGTAGCCTCTGTTGAAAATTGTTTTTGTTCCATCCATTTGGTTTAGTCATCTCGATGGCTTGGGTTCCTGGGGGGGGGGTGTTGGGGCGCCTAGGAAAAGTTTGCCTCAGGGCACTTTTAATGTAGTTACGCCACTGGTCTTAGGATTCAATCTGCATACAAAACATGGCATAAGTGTATGAAAACAGCATAGAGCCAGTTATGTAAAATACAAGAAACCAAAAATTACTACAAACTATAAACTTGAAAGTAAGGGTGCTGCTAAAAATTATAAACCATGTTGAATGTTCACACACACATACATACACACACACACACTCATGCACGCATATACACACACACATAAAAATAAAAAAACAGTGATTGTCTCTGCAAAAGAGACTGATCAGTATTTACTGTTAGTTTCCAGCAACTGCAACTATCAGTGCATGTGAGGTTTATTTGAATAAAATTAGCAGGACATGTATATATATCAAGAGACATTTGTCTTTAGTTGCTTGGTAGGTCTAAGGACTTGAGTCAAGCACATGTCAAAGTAATCATCAAACACAGCAGTGGAGTGCAACAAGAATCTAGTGGCAGTGGGAGAGACTATCTCTAAAGTGTGTGAACACAGTCATCATACCTTTTGCTTCAAGTGGTGCTAACACTTTAGGAGAAAGGAAACAGGAATGAGTAAATGTAATATGACAATCATTGACAGAGACATTTGACAGAAGTCTGTATGAAGTAGTGTCACCAGGCAGACTTTTACAACAACTTAAATAAACTAGGGAGCATTCCAAAACTAGTCAGCATTACAAAACAACAATAAGGAAACAGTTCTGTCAATGAAACCTAGAAAAGCAATGTGTACCTTAGCTGTGCCTTTTGTTGTAAGACAGTTAATAGGTATTCCATTTGCTCTGCAAATGCATTCCTCCACTGCTTATATCTGGTTGCCTGCCTGGAAATAAAATGAATAAATGAAAACTTTTAAACAATGGCTCATTATGTCACTGGCTGCTGCTGCTACTCTCATCCATGACTGTCTGCTTCTCCTTTATACTTGAATATTTGTGAACTTCCTATTTCTTGCCATTCTGCCCTAGCCGACACAAGCATCCTACAAAAGGGCCTCATAGAAACAGACAACTGGTGCCAGAGCCATGGCCTCAAGCTAAACGCCAAAAAGTGTATAGTCATCCCCTTTGGCAAAAACAAAGTGCCCACAAATTACCACATAGGTGGTAATCCATTAAGTACGGAAGAAGTAATTAGGGACCTGAGTACCCAAGTTGATAGCAATCTCTCATTTGAAAACCACGTGGCCAAAGTGGTTAGAAAAACATTTTATATAGCCCACCTAATCATGAAGGGATTCACATCTAGATCAGGGGAGGTCATTGTGCCTCTTTACTCATCCCTCATCAGGCCCATAATTGAGTACAATGCCCCTTTTGGGATGTACCTTACCAGATGCCTGCAGCAACTGGAAAGACCCCAAAAGTACCTCACCAAGAGGATCAAAGGGCTCAAACAGATGCCATATGCTGCCCGGTTAAAGAAACTCCAGCTCTACTCAGTGGCATACCGCCTGCTCAGAGGCGATCTGTGCCTGACGTATAAAGCCATGTCCAACCCGGAATTAATGGACATGCTGCACCTCAGAAAATCCAAATCCCATCGAGCTACGCGCTTGAGAGACTTGAACCTCAGCACTGAAATAAATAGGATATGCTGGAGGGACAGATTCATAACCCAGAGGCTCCCTTCACTCTGGAATAAAATCCCAGTCCAGGTTAGGCAGAGTCCCTCATTGACTCTCTTCAAGAGGAATCTTGATGAGTGGATGGGAGATCATAGGTTTACCCCGGGTATCACTTCTGTGTTACTGTTAGACAGAGGCACAGTATACTAACCTCGAAAAAGGGCATAGCAAAATTCATTTAAAATGGGTTGCGAAAGCCAAACACACTCTGGCTAGGCTTCTAAATGCCCTAGGGCAGATAGCCTAGTATGAACCTATGAACCTATTCCAGGCAAGGAGTAGAAAGCTCCACAGACTGGTCATGCGCATGACAACACCCCTATAGGGTGCCACTGCTTTCACTAGGGACACTGCAGAGAGTTTGTTTATCTTAGTTGCTTTTTTAAATAAAAAGTGGCAGTGGCCATATTTCCTTATTTAAATAAATGAATTAATACACTAAATAATGAATTGATAATTAATTCATAAAAGGTGGAAAGATACCCAAATGAATGGTAACATAGGTGGCCTCCTAGTTTTGCCTCTGAGTAAGGCAGGCCATGACTGCCCCATCCGATAATCTAAGGTAACACAATAAGTAAAGCTGTTAAGTCTTAATCATAATCTGTTTTCCCCTTATCACACTTTGAAGTTTCTGAAGGTATTTTTCCATTGTTCTGACATAACTACCTTACAACAGCATGACCAGCAGTGCTAACACTGCACTTTGGTTAAACCTGAAACTCCTATAGTAAGTAATTAAGACAAAAATGCTTTTTGCAAAGAGTTCTAGTTACAGAGTCTGGCATCCTGAACAACACACCCCTGTGATCGTCCCTTATCACTGTTTAATTGCAGTCTCTGAGTGATAGTACTATATTTTTGAATGGCAGCAACAAGTTATTATGCTGCGACTTAATAGGTCATTGCTACCTTTAAAAAAAAAGAACAACTTGACATCATGTAAACTGTCAATTTTAAGCACCCCCTACAAGTTGGTGACTGGGACAGGTGCCCACCACTGATCCACCCTTCCTATGGCTCTGCTTTCATAGTTATGGAGAAGGGATTTATGGATGGATTTAACTTTTTCCTGTGGAAGTGTTTATCAAGTTAAGAATGTATCTTGTTAACCCATGGTCTATAGTACTGGAATTGCTGCAATACTGTAAGTAAGCAATTAATATTTTCACTTTCACTTTTCTGTTAATCAGCAAATCATCCAAATATCCAACTACGTTCAAATCCATAAATGTGTTTTCTATTATTCTTTGAAAAAGTGACTGAATTGAGCTTGTAACAAATGGTAATCTGTTTTCTATCATTGCATACATTTTAAACTCCTCATCATACAATATATATTTTTATACGCCTGTCATAAGTCTGTCCTAGGAATCATGCTTCCACTACTCACTATCACTTGTTTTCTACTTGACCGTCTTTATATGTTTTAGCACTTGAAGCCTGATTAGCAGTGATGTTGTAATCACCACAAACATGTATCACATTATTATTTGCTATAGCAGGAAAGGCTGGAGTGCCCCATTCACTTTGTTTCAGTAGTCTAACAGCATCTTCTGTCTCAACCATTTCAAACTCTTTATCCACACTTTGTTTCATAGCATATGGTTATGGTCTACTTTTGCAAATCTGGTTTGTCATCCTATCTCGCTAAAAAATGGCAGCTTTAACAACAAGCAATGCTCCCTGCTCTTCATAAAATACTTATAATGCACTCAAAGCACTTATTTCATTGACATTTTATTTATTTATTTGACATTTGTTGACCGGGATAATCCAAATGAGCTAAAGCCCTTTTTCAGTGGAGGACCAGGACAAAAAGCTCCACAATAATATACAAGTTAGTCAATAGAATAGTACTATAAACAAATATTTCAGAAGTAAAACATTGTGACACTTGTCAGTTATACAGATAATTGTCATCTAAGCAGATGTACAAAGAATGAGGCAAATACAGTCATGTCATATTATTTAAATTAAGACAAGTATATTTAATGTAAGCAACACAATTACAATAGAGTACAAGGTAAAAATCCTGTAAGTAACAAGGGAGTTAGAAAAAGAAGGAAAACTTCTGTTAGTGTTGGAGATTAACTGAGACATGAATATGTTCTATATGGAACTAAAGTATGGAAATAGGATCAGAAAAGGATTATGTAATTAGTAAGTGGTCAGGATGGCAAGGGAAGGTTATGTGACAAGGGAAGTTAGGTGAAGGGACTAGAGGAGCAGAATAAGGAATGAGATAAACTAAATGAGAGCTGGTAAGGTAGGAGGAGAAGGAGAGAAGGGTAGGGTAGAGGGTACAGAGTTCAGGGAGGATATTTACAATGACATGTCCAGGTACTGTTTAGGTAATCTTTTAGAGTTTTCTTGAATTCATGAGTCTGGTTTATTTTTCTTAGGGACATGGGAAGCTTATTCCAAGAGAGGGCTGGTAAGTAGCTATAAAGTTTTTGTCCCGAAGATCTTTCAGGTTTATGAATTTCTAGGTGATATTGATCAGAGCTCCTAAGAGTTCTGGGGGGGGGGGGTACTGGGAGAGTAAAGAGGAGATGTCAGAGCAGGAGGAGGGTTTGCACAGGATAGAGTTGATGATGGTAAGTTGAGAAACTAGAAGATGGTGAGGGAATTCTAACCAGTTTACTGTCTTGAGAGCAAGACAGTGATGAGATTTAGATGTCTGGTTTGAAGGAAATCTAGCTATTTTATTATAGGTGTTTGCATGTTTAGTGAGGAGATTAGATTGTAAGTTTGTTAAGATTTGTGAACTATAGAAGAGATTAGGCAGGAGGTAGGCATGGGTGAGTGCCAGTCTTGACTCATTGGCTAGGAACTTTTTATTTCTATATAGTAAGCCCAGTTTTTGATTGGTTTTCTTGATACAGTGGAACACATGAAGGTCAAATTTAAGTTGATCATCTATAATGGCACCAAGACGCTTAGTATGGGTTTCAACTTTAATGATTGTATTATTAAGGGATGTAATGGTGAATGTGGATTTGTGGTAGGACAGTGATTTGGGGAGGAAAAGTAGAAGTTTAGTCTTTTTGGGGTTGAGTATGAGTTGGTTATTAGACAGCCATTTTTCTATAAGTTTGAATGATTTCTGTGTAAGGGTATGTAGGTCAGAGAGGGTATCTGAAGTGGTGATGACTGTGGAGTCATCCGTGTACTGTATAAGGGGTGAATGTGGACAGGAGGTATAAAGGTGATTTATAAAAATGTTGAAAAGTAGGAGACCAAGTACTGATCCTTGAGGGCCTCCCATCTTACTAGGGAGAAATGGAGATAAAGAGGAGAGCCATTTAACAGCTTGTTGTCTGTTGGATAAGTAGCTTTGAAACCAGGAAATAGTAGTAGCTGAAAGACTGAGGTTGAGAGTTTGGAAAGGAGAATAGAGTGAGAGACAGTGTGAAAAGCTTTGGAGAGATCTAGAAAGAGACAAGAGGCCAACTTGTTATTGTCTCTGGACAGGGCGATAGTGTGTACAGGAGATGAGGGCTGTGGAGGTACTGTGGTGTGGCTGGAAGCCATGTTGTGTAGTTGAGAGAAGGTTCTCGTGGATGAGATAGTCTAAGATTTGTTTATGAACCCATGTTTTTCAAGGATTTTTGAGAGAGGAGACATTAGCAAGTTCAGTAAAGTTTCCACCTTTGTGCAGGGATATTGTGTAGAATTTTTTCCACAGCGAAGGAACAGTAGGTTCACTAAATAAATTGTTTATGAGGATGAAAATGGGATAAGCTATAGAGTTAGCAGCAGCCTTAAGGAAGAGTGAGGGTAGGTTGTCTGCTGAAGTGAAGTAGGGTTTTAGTTTGAGGAGAAGATTTTTGATGCAGTTTATGGCTTCCCATCTATGTCAAGCAAAGTTCTTCATTAGCACTCTTCAAGAAGAATCTTGATGAGTGGATGGGAAATAGGAAATACACCCCAGGGATCACTTCTGTGTCTCTGCTTGACATTGGCCCAGGAAAGTAACTTTCTTGGATGGCGTAAGCAAGGGAACCTTGTTGGCTAGGCTTACTTAAGCCCTTGGACCGATAGCCTAGTACCTACCTATGAACCTATGAACCTAGAGGAATTGATTTTAGTGTGAAGGGTTACTGAGTTTAGAAGGGATGGTAGGATTGGAGGGTTCAGTGGAGTCAGAAGTAAAGGGGTTTCCTGGCTATAAGATGTGATTGATAGTATTCCAATTTTTTTTAGGATTGCTATTGTGTGTAGTTTGGTGTTTATAATAAAAGTGTTTTTGTCTATGTTGACTTGTTTTTTCATGAGGTTACATAGTTCCTTGTAAGTTTGGTAGTGACTGGGCAGTTTGGTCTTAGTCCAGAGCTTCCAGGCATTATCTCCTTTTTGTATTATGGGAGTGTGTAGGCTGGGTAAGCCAGGGAGAACTTTGACTCTTTTTGTCTTAAGGGGAGTTAAACATATTTAGAAATATGGCATTAAACTGTTGAACAGCTTCAACAAGAGGTAGTTTAGAAAGGAAGGACCAGTTAATAGATGAACGACTATTATTAAATGAATCTGGATTGAAATTGGATAGTCTTTGACACTCTATAAGTTTATATGGCCTAGGAAGATGGGGAGAGAATCTTGTATACAGATAAGAGAGTGGTCACTAATAGCATCAGATAGAGACTGTAGGTGGTGATAGATGTTAGGATTAGAGACAAGAATACAGTCAATGATAGATGTAGAGTTAGTTGGGTTATAATAGTCTGTGAGAGATAAGTTGAATAAAGTCATATAAGTTTATGCTGGAGCTTGGACAGGTTGAAATTAGGGATACCCAGTTAATGTTTACATCTCCTAGCAGGATGGTTTAATATAGCAATAACCCATGCCTGGGTGTGGGTAATGCTGGATTTACCCACAGCTGGTGTGGTTTGGTCATGAGGGCGAAGCCCGAGTGGCCAAGCAAAGCCAACCGTGGGTAAATCTAGCATTACCCACACCCAGAAGTGGGTTATTGCTATTATACAATGACATTATTTAAGAAAAAAAATAACTACTTTTTTTAAATAATGGCATTGTATAATGCCTCCTTACTGCCCTTCCGCAGCTGTCTGGTATTCTGCGGCAATTCTGATGTACTGTGCATGCGTATGCCTACGCAGTACATCAGAGCTGTGGGCAAAAGCAACGAAGAAAGCCAGATCTCTGTTGCTTTTTACAAACTATCTCGCTATGTTAAACTCATTTAACATAGCGAGACAGCTTTAAAAAAAGCAAAGGAGAATCTCTGTTGCTTTTTACAAACTGTCTCGCTATGTTAAATGAGTTTAACATAGCAAGACAGTGTGAAGCAACGGAGATCTTGCGTTCTCCATTGCTGTAAAAAAAGAGTTATAGTAATTGAAAAAGTCCGGGTGACCAGACCTTTTTCCATTACTATAACTCTGATTTACAATGTGCACGCTGACCAATCAGTGTGCACGTTTTTGAATATTAATGGGGGGGTCATTGTATAATTGTATATATTATTATTAAACCAGGAGAAGATTTGTTCTAGTATAGGTATATTATCACCTGGTGGTATATATATTGCAACAATAATTAAAGTTTTATTGTTACTGAGTTTACAAATGACAGTTAAGAGTTCAGCAGGGTGAAATGAAGGATTAGGGTTAGGTAAGAGGGATAGGGTAAGATTGCTGGAGTATAACATGGTGATGCCTCCATCTTTTTTGGCTATTCTGTAAATATGTAGGATGTAGTAACCTGTGGGAGGAATTCATTATCTGAGATGTGTGGTTTAAGCCAAGTGTCTGGTATAACTATTATATTGAGAAAATACTGGGCTACCCAAATATGAAATTCACTAACTTTATTGATAATACTTTGGATATTAATGGACAATAAAGATAAATTCTATGTGGTAGAGTTAGAGCACTGGGATACTGATTGTGACAGTACAAAGGTTAAAGGTGGATTGCAGTGAGGTCCAGGATTTGGATGAATATCACCAGAAATATGTAATGATTTGCAAGGGAAGAGTAGGATTGTTTTGAAGAGGTTTAAGAAGGGATGTTTAAGCTTAGTTTTAGGGTATAAAGATATGTGGGGGGATTTTGATCTTGGGAAACATACAGTTAGCAGTAAGAAAGAATGTAGAGGATATGTGTGAAACTATTTTGTTTCAGCATGTAGGGTATAATGTGTATATGCTGAAGGGAGATGAAGTGGATTAATTTGTATATGATATGAGGAAAGGTAGGAGAGGGGAATGAGAAAGAAAGTAAACAAGAAAGATAGTAACATTGTAAGGGGAGTGAGATGATTGTGTATAAAAGGAATATGTATGGGAAAGTAATAATGGATTTAGTAGATGGTATGAATGTAGTGCAGGAGGTGAACGAGGAATGGGAGGGATTTAGTAGGAAGGGCAGAGGAGGTTGCAATTGGTAGAGATTGGGAGGAATAGGAGGTGCTCAAAGGGGAGGGGAAAGGGATGGTTAGCTAAAAAGGTAATGTGTTCTGGGGTGGGTGAGAATGGGGGTGGGGTAGGTGAGCAGAGTGACCCAAGCAAAGTGAGGGTGAATGGAGTGGATTGAGCCAGGAAAGGTAAGTCAAAGAAATAAGGTAAAAAATAAAAAGTATCTGTAGAGAATTTATGTAAGCTCAAACCTAGACTAAAAGCTCTCATCTAGGTTCTCCTAAGTTGCTACTGTTGTCTTTTTATATTTACTACCATAAGGTAAAAAGAACAGAGAGGTTTATCTTTGCAAGCTAAAAGCTACCTACAGTAAGGAACAGGGTTAATTAAACCTGGTTGATAAATATTTTCGTGGGGAAGATGGGAGGGTTAAACAAGATGTGACCCAGTAGGTTGTGCTTGCCACTAAATATTGTACTGACTATATCATAAGAAAAGAGTGTTCTCCACTATTACAGTTTAGCTGGATAGAGGAGAGTACATACAGTTTAAAGTTGGATATGTGAGGGGTTTCCTTGTTGCACTTGTTTACAGTAATGTATGGAGGCGCTTAAATGGGAGTTCAGTTTCCTTCTGCTTTGGGGAATACTGGTAGATGTGAATGAATTACTGTAAAAAAAAGAGAAAGAAGGCTGTATTGAGGGAGCAGTGTAGCAAGGGAAAATATAGGTACAGTAAGTCAAAAGCAAATAGGAGTATAGTAACTAAAACAAAATTTCATCTCTCAGAACAGTCAAGCAGGTAAGTCAACATATGTAAGCAAAGTACGTTCAAGCTTATCAGAGTACAGACACCACAGTGTCTATGTGCAAACACTTCAAAATAAGTAATTTTAATGAGCAAAATTAAATTCAGTGTTAAACTGCACTAAAGAGATAAAAATAGTGTCCATTTATCTATAGAGCCAGCAAGCAGTTAAACTAGGCACTCACTATGACAGTTATGGTTTATGATGGATTTTTGAAACGCAGCCATTACTTTAGGAAGATAGTCATATATGGACAGGAGATCACTTATCATTATCCTGCTCACTAAATGATAGTACTTTCAAAGTTAGACAAATAGTGCTATTGCAATGGGGTATAACATCCAGATCAGAGGAACAGCTAAGTATTAACAATTAGCAGTCTATATCACAACACATTGCATCATACATCAAGGGAAAAAAATGACACTTAGTAAGAAAAAGAGATTTACATGGAAAGCACATGGGTTTCCAGGCACCAAAGTTTCTAGCTACCCTAAGACTGAAGTAAACTTTTAAAAATGGCATTGAACGCCACCTAGAATAGATAATGTTTTTGGGAGGAGTCCTATTAGGGGGTAGGGCCACAGCTGAGCTGAGAGAGGTAAGTCAAATAAATAAGGCAAAAATAAAAACTATCTGTAGAGAATTTATGCAATCTCAAAAATAGACTAACAGCACTCAGCTGGGTTCTCCTAAGATGGTACTGTCGTCTTTTTATATTTGCTACCATAAGGTAAAAACAACAGAGAGATTTATCTTTGCAAGCTAAAAGGTACCTACAGTAAGGGACAGGGTTAATTAAACCTGGTTGCTAAATATTTCATCAGGGGAGGTGAGAGGGTTAAACAATACGTGACCTGGTGGGGTGTGCTTGCCACTAAATATTGTGCTGACTATATCATAATAAGAGACCGTTCGCCACTATTACAGTTTAGCTGGATAGAGGACAGTACATAGAGTTTAAAGTTCGATATGTGAGTGGTTTTCTTGTTGCACTCATTTACAATGTATGGAGGTGCTGAAATGAGAGTTCAATTTCTTTCTGCTTTGGGGAGCACTGGTAGATGTGAATGAATTAAGCTTAAAGTTAGGTATGTGAGCAGTTTCCTTTTGCGCTAATTTACAGCAATGTATGGACTTAAACTTATACAACATGCTGTGGCTCATTGCTTTCAGTTTAACATTATTTTTAAAAAGGTTCCCCTTGCACAAGGTTTGTTCTTCATCTTTTACCACAAGTAAAGTCAATACACGTTCTGCATTTTTTTTTTTTAGAAAACTGATTGCATTATTTATCTAATACTGCTTTGACCTGAATGCGTTTTAAGTGTCTCAGTGGTGGTCTTTAAGCACTTAAGCACTTGTACTTCCATATCAACACTTTTATCAATAATAATAATAAATGTAAACACAAAATATTCTTCTTTTTTCTAACAATATATTGAAAACACTGACAGATGAGAATGAATTTACAGACTTGTCTGACTCTCTTGCAAACTATACTAATTATTTTTGCCATGAACATTGTATCTGTCTCAATACTGCAACATGCTCATATCATATGCTTGATTTTTACATAACTGTGGAATTTAGCCTCTTTACAATTACAGACTTGTGAACATGTAATTATTACCATTATACTAGCCTGTTTTACCTTCCTCACTGTCTGTCTGCACTTTGATTTTGTGTACATTTCTAATCTATGCATTGTGCGTCTTCAATTATTACTTATCTTTGAGGCTTCCATGATTAAAGTAATCCCAAATGCCTTGGAAACATTAAATTAGATTCATAAAATAACTTTTTTGATGAGCTTCACTCTGAATGCCAAATGTGAATCTGTCTCACTGTGTTCCATCCAATCTCAAACTAAAAGTAAAGTTTATAACATATTGTTTCCATTCAGCTAAATTATCTCATTAAGCTTCTGTTTGAAATAATTAAGATTAAATGCTTCAGAGATTACTAGTAATTTAACCTTACAGCTTCCATTCTGTTTTAACACATCAACACACTGGTTGTAAAATGTATCCTTCTTTGATGGAATGTCATTCATCACAAAATACTGTCCAATTCTTTTTATATCTCTGACCATGACTACAACTCCGCTGTAGGTTTACATTCTTCAGTTCTTCTCAGCTCAGCCATCAAAATTCTCATCACTACTTTTTCCTTTTATACTCTGAAGAAATGTACATAGAGGCAAATGCCTACTATATGGAATGTAATAACAATTTCAATTGCTAGACTGTAGTGTCATATATAAATGTTCAAAATAATGCTTTGGAATTTTCTTCCTACAAGAGCTAACCAAAGTTATTGTGTTCTGTCACTATTAATTATTTAAGCAACAACCCACGCCTGGGTGTGGGTAATGCTGGATTTACCCACAGTTGGTGTGTTTTGGTCATGAGGGTGAAGCCCGAGTGGCCAAACAAAGACAACCGTGGGTAAATCCAACATTACCCACACCCAGAAGTGGGTTATTGCTATTATACAATGACATTATTTAAGAAAAAAAAAACTTACTTTTCTTAAATAATGGCATTGTATAATGCCTCCTTGCTGCCCTTCTGCAGCTGTCCAGTATTCTGTGGCAGTTCTGATATACTGCGCATGCGGATGGTTACGCAGTACATCAGAACTGTATGTGGAAGTAACGGAGAAAGGAAGATCTTCGTTGCTTTTAAAAACTTGTCTCGCTATGTTAAAAGAGTTTAACATAGCGAGATAGCTTTAAAAAAAGCAACAGAGATTTTCCTTTCTCCGTTGCTTTTTTTAAAGCTGTTTTGCTATGTTAAATGAGTTTAACATAGTGAGACAGCTTTAAAAAAAGCAGCAGAGAAAGGAAAATCTCTGTTGCTTTTTTTTAAGATATCTCGCTATGTTAAACTCATTTAACATAGCGAGATAACAGCAACGGAGCTCTTCCATTCTCCATTGCTGTCCAAAAAAAAAAAAAAGACTTATACTAATGGAAAAAGTCCGGGTGACCGGGCCTTTTTCCATTAGTATAAGTCTTCGATTTACAACGTGCATGCTGACCAATCAGCGTGCACGTTTTGGAATATTAATGGGGGGGGGGGTTGTTGTATAATAGAATGTTTAGAATGATTTTTTTTTTATATAACAATTGCCACAGTTGAATTCACACCGCTAATGTATACTGTCTGGTTCATAGGTTCATAGGTTCTGTTTTTACTAAGCTAATGATCACCAGGATCTTTTCAAGCCTAACAGTGCAACCCAACCCAGTTTTGTCCTCAAGTTCTTTGGTTCATAGGTTCATAGGTAGGTACTAGGCTATCTGCCCGAGGGCATGTATAAGCCTAGCCAGAGTGTGTCAGCTTTCACTGCCCCATTAATTAATTAACTGAGCCTCTGTCAAGAAGAGCCAATGAAGTGATCCCAGGGGTGTTATTTTCTGTTACCCATCCACTCGTCAAGGTTTCTCCTGAAGAGTGTTAGTGAGGGGCTCTGCCTAATGTAGTTAGGAATTTTGTTCCAAAGCAATGGGAGTCTCTGTGACAGGAATCTATCCCTCCAGCATGTTCTATTTATTGTTGTGGTGAGGTTTAGCTCACTAGATCGAGTGACTCGCAATGACTTGGATTTCTTTAGGTGGAGCATGTCCATCAATTCTGAGTTGGACATGGCTTTGTAAGTCAGGCAGAGATCACCTCTGAGTAAATGATATGCCACTGAGTACAGCTGGGGTTTTTCCAGTTGGGCTGCATAGGACATATGTTTGAGGCCAGTAATCCTCTTGATGAGTACTTTTGTGTTCTTTCCAGCTGTTGGAAGTGTCTTGTGAGGTACGTCCCAAACGGGGCATTGTACTCTATGATGGGTCTGATGAGTCATGAGTAGAAGGGCACTATAACCTCTTTATTTCTAGATGTGAATGCTTTAGTAATTAGATGGGCTACAATAGAAGGATTTCCTAACTACTTTGGCAATATGATTGTCAAAGGAGAGATTACTATCTACCTGGGTCCCCAGATCTCTTATTACCTCTTCTGTATTAGGGGGGCTGCTACCTGTGTGGTAATTCACGGGTGTTTTGTTTTTCCCAAACGGGATGACTATGCATTGTTTGGCATTTAGTTTGAGACCATGACTTTGACACCAGGTGTCCATATCAGTAAGGCCCTTTTGGAGGATGTCCGTGTCAGCCGGAGAGTCAGTTATGGCTCCCAGTCAATTATGGCACAGTTTGAATGCTTATATGGTGGGTTATGTTAGTAAAGAGGTAGCTGAGGATTATGTCAGCTGGGGATTAATTTACTTACTGTCAACCTCTGTCCATCAGAGACATGGGGACAGACCATGGGTGAATTTACAATTTATATTCCAATGATCAAGGTTTGTTATGAATGTTTAGACTCATAAATGTAAGCACAGACATTGTTGTGTTTATAAGCAAATCTACCTAGTGTGTCAACAAATAAACCAATAATTCCTTTACATTTTTCAAACATTTATAAGTAAAATATGAATATTCAGTAATACTCACTCTTATTGTCTAGCTGAAATTCAGAATATTCCAATCCATACAATAATTAGCTCAACTTGTTTTAGTAAGTACAATGTAATGCAAAATACATTGCAGGTCAGAGTTGTGTTTTCTAGTCTAAGGACACTAGCTTCCTTGTTTCCTAGCAACTACTGACATGAATTACTATAGCAATAACCCATGCCTGGGTGTGGGTAATGCTGGATTTACCCACGGTTGGTGTGGTTTGGTCACAAGGGTGAAGCCCGAGTGGCCAAACAAAGACAACCGTGGGTAAATCCAGCATTACCCACACCAAGAAGTGGGTTATTGCTACTATACAATGACTTTATTTAAGAAAAAAAATAATTACTTTTCTTAAATAATGGCATTGTATAATGCCTCCTTGCTGCCCTTCCGCAGCTGTCTGGTATTCTGCGGCAGTTCTGATGTACTGCGCATGCTTATGCTTACGCAGTACATCAGAGCTGTGGGTGGAAGTAATGGAGAAAGCAAGATCTCCATTGTTTTTTACAAACTGTCTCGCTATGTTAAAGTAGTTTAACATAGCGAGACAGCTTTAAAAAAAGCAACGGAGAATCTCTGCTGCTTTTTTTAAAGCTGTCTCTTCATGTTAAACCCATTTAACATAGCAAGACAGCTTTAAAAAAATGCAATGGAGAAAGCAAGATCTCCGTTGCTTTTTACAAAGTGTCTCGCTATGTTAAAGGAGTTTAACTTAGCGGGACAGCTTTAAAAAAAGCAACAGAGAATCTCTGTTGCTTTTTTTAAAGCTGTCTCACTATGTTAAACCCATTTAACATAGCGATACACCTTTAAAAAAAGCAATGGAGATAGGAAGATCTCCGTTACTTTTTTAAAGCTGTCTCGCTATGTTAAACTCGTTTAACATAGTGAGATAGTGTGTAAAAAGCAACAGAGATCTTGCGTTTTCCGTTGCTGTAAAAAAAGACTTATACTAATGTAAAAAGTCTGGGCGACCTGACCTTTTTCCATTAGTATAACTCTGATTTACAATGTGCACGCTGACCAATCAGTGTGCATGTTTTGGAATATTAATGGGGGGGTCATTGTATAATAGTCATTTCTGTGCTATAGTATATCTAGTTCCTAATTTAATAATATTTCAGTATAACCTCAATCTCACATTCTTTTAACTTCTGGGGTTAATACACCTCATCAGCTCATTCTACTGAGCACTGAGAGATCAAATAGGAAGACCCCCCTCAGTCACTTAAGCATTAATTATATTCTGTTTCTTACCTTCCCACTTACTAAACAAAATCTGCTTTATTCAGCTGCTTTTACTGTATTTGTGCTTATTCCTACTTTATTTAGTTTTTTTTAAGTTCAATTGCATTTATCTGCTGCATTTATTACTGCCTGTTAGTAGCCTGATTATGTTACAGCTGTTCTTCTAAGCCTCTTAGTTCTGATTTAAGCACCTGGCTCCAAACTAGTTATTTTACATTAAGAAGGCTTGTGATCTGCACTCCTGTGGGAGGAGAGGGTAGCCTCAACCCTTCTGAGCTGAGAATTGCTGGTAAATGCTTATTTTGCTAGTCATTCTAAGGGTCTTTATTCTTGTTTAAGCACTTGAGCTCCAAACTAGTTATTTTACATTAGGAAGGTTTGTGGTGTATACTCTTGTGGCAGGAGAGGATAGCCTACTCCCTTCTGATCAGGGAATTGATGAATTCTGTCTTATTGTGCCTTTATTTGATTGACTAGAGGGCCAGCTTGTTTAAAATTTGAATCTTTGTGCCTGAGGCATTTCTCAATTTTTGGTGACTAGACTAGTTGATAATAAGAATGTTGCTGGTTGCTGTTAAACTCTACAAAAGCTAAGACTTAACATTGCCACATCAAGCCTTAACTTAGAACTGCCTTGGTTACATCGTTATGTACATGTGGGAAGAGAAATATGTACTATCAGTATATAATCCCTTCAAACATTGTGTTCGATTTTACAAAAGATTTGTTGACAATTTGTTTGCCATTTGGGAAGGTGATAATACGACCTTTCATGATTTCATTGAATATGTAAATGCAACCACCCCTTATATGAGGTTTAAATATGAGCTTTCACTGGATAGTATCTCTTTTTTAGGTATATGATTAAGATGGGATGAAATTAATGTTATACAAACTGAGATGTATAGAAAAGATATAAAAAGAAATTATTTACATCGAAGTAGTATGCACCCACCACATATTTTTCCAAATATTGTTAGAAATCAGATGCAAAGAATAGCAAGCCTAAATAGTAGGGATGAAACTATGCATAAACAATTAGATCACATGACTAAGGATTTCATCCAACATGGCTATTCTAAGAAAGCAAGTATTGTTACATCCAAGGGAATTAAAGAACAGTTCTCATCACAAGTCCAACCACTATTTAGTGAAAATAGCGATCAAAATACAAGGACAAATGTTAGCAGAAACAGTTTGATTAGGTATATGCATACTTATAATAAAAATACTTCAAAAATAAAAAAGATTATACATCATCATTGGTCTGTCTTACAAGATATACCTGAATTAAAGCACAGTATAGGAGAGAAGCCAAGTTTTGGTTATAAACGTAGTAACACACTTAAAGAAAAGTTGTGCTTCACAGAGCAACCAAAACATTTTTTGAGATGTCACCTAACAAGCATAGTACTTATAAATGTAATGATTGTGCTTATTGTAAATATATTGGTGAGTTTAAGGTAAACATCCTGTTACAGGCCTATGGTAATTGCAACACTAATAACATAGTTTCTTTTGCGAAATGCATGATATGTGAAGGATACTATGTAGGAATGACCAACAGAAGGTTTAAGGATAGAATAGCCGATCACATGAGTGAAATAAGGCATAATGTTATTACTAATGCCCTATACAACCATGTATTGGAAATGGGTGTGAATCATACATTTCAGTTTGTAATTCTAAAAGTAATGTACCTACCCTTGAGATGTGGAGATATTAAACTATTGACAGAAAATGAGAAAATGAAATGGATTCTTAGATTTAGAGCACATCTACCACCAGGGCTAACTGGTACTTTTACTTTGAAACCATTGCTTAAGCTTTTAAATGAGAAAGTTTGATTATGTGATTTTAATTCATTATTTAAATGCTGTAGAATTTTAGTTTAGATTGTATTCACCTGAGGAAGCCTATATGGTTAAAGTTTTACTTGCAATTAAATTTTTATTCACTATTCATAGTCTCCTCCTTCAGTTTTCTGATTGTTTTTTGTGGATATTTTGTAAGGAACCGGATTTATAACCTTTTTACTGCTGTTTGTAGATAATTCCCCTTTGTGCCGATCTTTACAGTGTAGGTTTCCCTTAAAATATCCTTACTGTCTAGACAGATTTTTAACTACTAGAGCATCTAATTTTCACAAAGCTGAGTTTTGTTAAGTAAGCTCCTTGTGTTATTGACCTATTCAATATTTAAATTTCACTCACTCCTCCTTAGTAGATCAGTAACCATAGATATGAATTTCCTGACCCTCTCTGTGGCCGATTTGGTTGAGAAGGTATTCTGAGGCATTGTAGCAAGTGTTTCATGTATACTGACAACCAATGTATCCTTAATAAAGCAGATAAAGTACATGAGAGATGTAAATACTCTTTAATGCTGGAAGCAAAATTCTCACATACAATTAAGACTAATCCCATAGAGGTTGTTAGTAATACTTGCACCACGCCCACTAAACAGGGTACACCGGACACATAAAAGTACTTATGCTGAGGCACTTACAGGTAATCTCCCTAAATCACTAAAACCTCCTGCATAGCAAAATCAAAAAAGGGTCCTCAGCCATCATGTAAACGCTTTGTTAAAGCACCACCCACAACTACACATAGTAACATTGTATCCATTGTCTCTGCTGGTAAGCTCTTAAGGTAAACCAGTACAAAGCCAATTTTCTGGTCATTGGTGATTCTGCAGTGAGGCACACTAATGTCCTCACCAGACTGAAGAAGGAGAGAGTCATGGTTAACTTCCTTTCCAGGGCTAGGATCCATCAAGTCACACAGGCACTAAGGCCATTGAACCAGAGGCACCAGTATGACTCTGTCATAGTCAATGCGGGTGTTAATGACCTGAGACATACTTCCCTTGACTATATAAAGT
Source organism: Protopterus annectens (assembly GCF_019279795.1). NCBI lineage: Eukaryota > Metazoa > Chordata > Ceratodontiformes > Protopteridae > Protopterus > Protopterus annectens. The sequence goes on along the minus strand of NC_056751.1, from coordinate 644,671,510 downwards.
GCGACAAAATCGAGGTCGCTGATTATGTGTCTCCAGCAGGTATGAGCCTAGCACTGAGCAGTATAATACCTTCTTCAAGAATGATGCCATGTTACCAGCAGAACATAATTGATTTTAACAACTGGCTTAGCTTCTTGATTCCCTCAAACACACCTGGTAATCTCTGGTTTGTACAGGAAATGTTAATGTACGGTTTATATTCCAGGCTTGTGCCCCTCAACTCTCCCCCTTAGGGAAATAAGTAGGCTATGCTTGTCATTCTTTTTTCTCCCCAGCCAATTCCTCCTGCACCTGGACCATGAGTTAAATTCAGGTCAGCAGGATAGTAGAACTTTATGTTTCAATGCCAAAGAGGTATCAAATGGAAAGTGTAATGCCAAACATTTTTATTGTATGAGTGACCGATTTTAGTGTTGCAGCATGTGCATTCAAAATTGGAGAGCTGGGATGTGGGCTCAGTATATTACAATGAATAAAGTCAAATGTTTCGAACAGAAGGAAAGCCAGTGTCCTGAGAAACCATCAGTAAAATGTGGCTGTACAGTTAAATCAAGTAGATGCATATAATTCCAAAAAAAGGGGAGGATCTTTCTAGAAAGGGTACTGAAATAGATGTAATGGACAGTTTAGAATATGTAACATGTGACGCAAAAAAATCCCATTCTTCTTCCCACATCTATAAGTGTGTAACAACGTTGTTATGCATACCCAATAGAAAATTATAAATCATGGGATAGTCTGACTAGGAGCACAGAGATGAGGGAAGGTCTAACTATAAGAGTTGCAAGACTCGCTCACGTACATACACACACACACACACACGCACACACACACACACACACACACACACACACACACACACACACACACACACTATATTTTAATATTATTATATGCCTAAACAAAATGAAACTAACATAGTAAAGGCATGATGAAAACAAAATGAAAATGCAATAAAGTAGTTAATGCCAACCTGACTGTCCCACAAGAGTAGCAAGCTTATACCTACATGGTGTTCCAGTAAAGTCAACTGGTAAATGGCAGATCTTTTGCAGTTTTTTACTCCAGGCACTCCCTCCATGGTTCACTCCTTGTTACCAACTTCCCCCTAGTGGATTGCACTGGTCATAGCACATTCTATCAATTCCCCTGCCGCAGGTCGATTCTCTCCCTTCAATCTGCTTTGCTCCTAGCTCCCGTAATACTTAATCAGTAATTTGTAACATGGATGCCTTCAGGAAAATGTATAATACAAGCATGCATGCATGCTTACATGTTTCAAACCCTGCAGGGGTTCCAGCATGCTGAATTATGTGACTGACAGATTGTGTGTGTCATGTACACAATCTGCAGAATATAATCAAGCCAGTAAAAAGCTGGTGTAGAATGTACACACTAATTCGGGATAGCGAGGAGTTCACACCTTGGGGTTATCAGCAGACATATTTTGTCTGAATCTATGAGCATGGCACACTGTTAAGTGAGGGGGTACAGACACTGTGATCATGTGTAAAAGACTGCTGCTGTTTTATTTTTAGATATACACAGTGACTGGTGGTGCTGTTCTGGTGAAACCTGTTGTAATTATTGCAGGGGAGATGGAGATGAATGTATTCCTCCCAGTGATGGGATGGCATTGCTTTCTGTAACTCTAAGTTAACACTTTTTGGGGGTGGTGGAGTCTGCCTACTTAAAATAACTAAATTTAAGTCCTTGCATTCTTCACCTTTTGTCTTGCTCACAACTAAAACTAGGCAGATCAGCCTTGATGAATGGAGACATGCTACCTACCCTACTTTTCAGCGCTGAAGGGAAAAGAAAATGAAGTGAAGGTGAATTAGTTAGTGCACTGTTTTCACTTTAGTTTTCTTCTACAACTGGAAACATCAGACAGATGTGATCAGTGGAAACTCACTTCCAGACCTTGTTGCGCTGCTGAAGAACATACCTCTCAACTTCTTTGCCCCAAGAATTCTGGACAAAGCCAAAAATAATAGGGCAACAAAGGGCTGAAACAAGGGATGGATTTTAAATATCACTCATAAGCTGTTTTACATAGCATGTACGTTCTGAAAGATATAAAGTCTGAAACACAAATGTCTGTCATTATTTAGTGACTGCAGTCCTCAATGATTTGACAGACAACCAGAAGTTTTATGAGGAGTAGATCAAATACATGTGGAAAGCTAAGAGCTATGTTGAAGAAAGACTAACAAGAAGAAGTAATCCACGCAAACACAATTGTCAGGGTTTCAGACTTTATATCCTTTAAAAATGCATGTAAAAAGCCTGTTATTTTTGCTGAAGGAGGAAAAAGCAAATTTGGGGGGCCTGTTGTTGCTGGATTTCTGCATCGGGCCTGTTTTTTTCTCTCTGAATCAAGAGAAAGCATCTGTTTTGCTGAAGGTTGTAGCTGAGCCACTTCGCTGGTGAGTGTAGTTGCTTTTGTTTTCATGGACTTTTACCCAACAACCTTTCAGTAGCTCACCAATTGTTTCTCTGACCTCATCTACGAGCTTCTATCAATTCCCAGCTGCCTATAGGTTATTTGAAGATCTCTGGACCTCATCACAATGGGTAGACGTAAATTGTTCATGTTTGTGTGGCTTTATGCAGAATACCTGAAGTCCAGACTAAGCACCTGTTAAGCAAAAAAACAAAACAAAAAAAACATCAAGGCAAACTTACTTCACTCTATGGGTGATATGCAAATAGCCTTCTAAGGACATGTATTCTAGCTCCATATCATCTGAATGTTCACTTTCTTTCTTTCTATAAATCTTTAATGATGCATTCAAGCTAATAAAGCCAAACCCAACTAGCTGCAGACTAAACTGAGGATCATAAATATTGCCAAATAAAATCACTTCTAGTAATAAGATGTGGATGTAAATGGATGCCTGATAGGTAACAGAGTGTATAACAGTAAAAATCCACATTCCAGTCTTATTACTTTGTGGACATGAAAAGCATATGGCATACTGTAGAATGAGGATTCCAACACCGGGGCCCTATGCCTTCTCTAATGAGATTCCAACAATGGGGCCCAATGGCTTCTCTATGAATTTCCTTATAGTACATGGATGCTTCTTTTACAGTAACAAACTACAACATAAAATAAGAAAACACTATATAAGTGTTCTTACTAGTCATACAGAAAATAAATAAAAGTGTTTATAGCATTAGCATCCAGTAAAGTAGAATTCAAATGTCAATTGATTAGCAATGTATACATAATCTGTTTAATTGTTTAATGATGAGTGAACACTTGTTGTTTGAAGATTACCAATATACATGTGCTCAATATTTAGGAATGAAAACAAGGGCTCTGTACAGCCACTTGAGCCCCGGATGCTAAAATTCCAGGCACTCACAGCCAGGGACTCAAACAGCTGTAAACCCACCCAAACAGCTGTTTCTGCTCAAACTTAAATGACTTCAGCTTTGCACCTGCTGCACCACTTGTTTGTGTTCTAAGAGGTGGAAGCGAGCAAATGCTCATCGCAGACTAAGTAAGTGGGAAAAGGGAGCCTGGAGGGTGGTTTAGGTTTAGCGAGAGGGGCAGGGAGTGGCATTGGGACTTTAGGGTTAAGGAGAGGAACAGGGATTTTTTAAGAAGGCAATCGTGGATGGGAGAGGAAGGGGATTTTTAGCCTTAGGAAGGTGGAAAGGGCATTTTAAGTTTAATGAGTGATTGTAAATGAGAAGGCAATTTTAGGTTTAAGGAATAATCTGGAATTGGAGGGAAAAGAGGAGGTTAGGTTTAGGGAACAATTGAAATTTTAGGGTTAAGGGAGAGGGATAAAGATTTTAAGTTTAGGCATGTTTGGGACTTTAGGGTTAGGCTCTGGGTGGGAGTTTGTAGGGTTAGAATAATAGGTCTGACAGGGATATTTAACATTACAGGAGATGAGTTAGTAGGAGTTAGAGCACTTACCAAAACAAGCCAGTGGCACCAAGGATGTATGTCTTAAGTACATGTAGTGTACCCCTAAAAGAATGCACACATGGTTTATGTCTGAGAAACTGCATAATGCTTATTTATTTCTTTGTTAATTGTCAGAAATGGACTCCTCAAAAGGTTCTTTTTATCCACGTTGTGGAATAGAGTCAGGTATACTAACTAGACAAAAAACATATTATACATCCATGCAAAACAAATATGAAAACAAACCCACAAAGTTCTGGCAAACAATTAACTCGCTCCTCCACCCAGGTAAAGCTACAACCCCAGAACCAACAACCAATAACCAAAGTGTGAGTATTGCCTCATAAATCAACACCTACTTTATAAACACCATCCTCTCCTTAGTTACAGGGCACAATTCCACCCCAGTGCCTCTCCCACCTAATGTGGAAACTAACAACTCCTTTGACCTCAGACATGTCCCAACTAACACCATAACAATAATGCTGAAAAAAAAACTGAAACTTTCTTCCTTAGCAGCTGACCAACTTCCCAATGAGTACCTCAAACTGTCAGCTGATGCCATAGCTCTGCCTATCTCTATTCTCGTAAATAGGTCTATAGCAGAACAATATGTCCCAAATTATGGAAAGTTTCCTATATCAAGAGAAAGAGGGGAGAGGGTGAGTAGAGTATAGGATCTTCAGTACATGGTTTATTTATTCAGTTTTTCTGTTGCTGATTTTCCTGAGTTCTGGAATCTGCCTTGCCTTATTGTTTTGCAATAGTCAGAAGGAGTGTGGAACAAACCAACATCATCCATAGGTAAAAATATTCAGGTTGCTTGAATACACTCTAATTAAATGGTGTTTCAAAGTTTTGTTAAGGATGTAACAGCAACACTATTTGTTACATCCTTTGCATTTTGATGGTTAGCTTTACCTCTGCATGGTACATACTTACTTCACAGATAATAAGGCAGATGACTAGATAATTTCAATTGTTTTATGGCAGGCAAATAGCAGATGTCTGGGTTTTGACTAGTATGTGAAACAGTGTGCTTGTTATTATTCATTTCAAGACCAGAAATGAGTTACTTATGGGTATGCAGTGTGACTGTAAACACGAAAAGCTTCTTAATAAGTGCAATGAGACAGGCAAAATGAAAGCACTACGCAGAAATAAGTTTCATCATTTATGTCCCTGTGGATAAAAGTCATTTATACACTTATATGAACTCTGGCAATTTAGAGTGTCCAATCCACTTACTGCATGTCTTTGGAATTAGGGAGGAAACCAGAGCACCTGCCGGAAACCCACATGCACACTGAGAGGACATGGAGACTCCACACAGAAGGCACCCAGCTGAGAATCAAACCAGGGAATCTTTTGCTGTGAGGTGACAACAGTAACCACTGTGCCACTGTATGATGTACTTATCAAACTGGTTACAACCATTAGCAAACTGCAAGACAATATATTTAGTTCTTTGGCTGTTGTATATATTTTTATTATTACTGACAGTGCTGTATGCCTATTGTTAAATGTTGCTTGTACAATAAAGCCTGCAGCTATGTATGCAGTGTATGAAGAACAAACATAGATACAGAATATATATATGAGGTAATCTTCAAACACTGGACTCAACACAGTTTGGCTTTGTCAAAGGAAGATCATGCCTACTGAACCTGGTGGACATTTTGAGTGGTAAACAGTTCATACTGCCTACCTGGACCTTGTTAAGGTATTAAGTATAATATCCCACTAGGGTACAGTTGGCAAACACATCGAACAGTGCATAAACTCCTCCATAACTCATTGGATTTTCAGCTAGCTCATAGACCAGGCCCAGGAAGTCAGGATTGATGATACTGTCTCCACTAAGAGACATGTCACCAGTGGGATACTTCAGGCCTCTGTGCTCTGATCTTCTATTTGGCATCTACTTCTCAGAGGCTAATGTCAAGGGCCTTTGTCTGACCAAGATTACAGATGACTGCAGATTGGGAGATATCACAGAGTCTCCCATGACAAAAACATCTTACAAGGAGTCTAACACAGACAAATGACCAGTGCCAATGTCACAGACTAAAACTCAATACCAAGAAATGCATTGTAGTTCCTTTTGGGAAAACCACTACCCAGGCTAATCATTCCATTGAAAAGACACTCCTAAGATTAAACCCAGTAGTCAGGAATCTGTGACATCCAAGTTCAAGGAAGTCACAGTGGCACTTTATTTGGTTCTTATCAAACCCATCATTGAGTATAATGTCCTCTTTGGCATGTACCTGTCCAAACATATGCAGCAGTTGGAATGCCCACAATGGTTTCTTACCAAGAGAATCCAGGGTACAGACACATTGTCTTATATTGATCACCTTAAAGCCCTATCTCTATACTTTGGCTCCTACAGTTTACTGACAGGTGATCTATGCCTGATGTAGAAGGCATCTTCAGATCCAGCTCTGATTGACCTTTTGCACATCTGCAAAACAAATAGAATCAGAATCGCTAGATCCAAGGATTTAACTTTAGCTTGTGATATAAATAAAACATGTTGGTGAGACAGATATGTGTTTCTGAGATCCCCATGCTCTGGAACAGGCTGCCCATCAATGCAAAGCAGAGTCTATCCCTAACCCTATTTAGGAGCAATCTTGACCAATGGATAGGAAATTGTAAATTTACCCTGGGAATGCCTTCCATGTCTCTGATAGACAGAAGCAGATAGTAATGCCCAAACTAACATAACCCCCGTCACATAGCCTTTAGAAACTTCCTAACTAACATACCTCATCCTAATAAACAACCACGATACATAGGGTCATAATTGGGTTAGATTGCACAGCTAGGTTTATAAAGGCACTGGTGGTCATTTGCCTGGTATATAACTATGAACCTATAATACAAATATGTATTTTAGAGACTGCAGGTAACTTCAGTTGTACCTTATTTTTTTGGTTATCTGTAGAGTATAGATGGGAAGAACTGTGGGAAAAGTAGCAAGGGAGCAACAATATAATAGGATCAGCTATGTTTGATAAGGTGTTTTTTTGTTTGTTTGTTGTTTGTTTCATGGAGGTAGTGATGAGATGGCTATGATATTTCTGAGTAGTGTATTCCTTATGTGACTAAGATCATTTTTAAATAATGCTTCATTGTAGGTGTTATGGTTACTGGACATTGTAATTGTTTAATTATTAGCCTAGTTAATGACAATGATGATAATAAAGTAATACATGCATTGAAAGGAAATGTCTTTGTAGGGGTAAGCTACCTGGGCAACTGGCTTAGGTCTATCACTTTAAACCAGAATACCAGGCAGTTTAAACCAGACCTTTCATTCAGTAAAATGTCATGCCTATTAGCTGCAAATTTAACAGTGCTGTAACTGCCAAGTAATGATTGCAGCAATTGCTTACTTAATCTGTGGTTTGTTGACGCTATGGTCATTGTTTTACCATTATAATGTAAGCCTGACACTTTGGTATGATACTAAGTCTGTTGGTCTGGCTGCAGTAAAATGGGATAGCAAGTTGTTGTGCTTGGTCAGTATGACTTGCATAACTGCAGAAATGTAAACTAGACACTTTGTTAGGGTAGTTATTACTCTAGTTGTAGTTGAATGTGAGAGGCCACCATGTTTGATGAAGGGTTAAGCCTGGCTGAGTGCAGAGAATGGATGTTGTTGGTGCAAGTGGATCCCCATGGGCCTGGCTGTCATGTTGTGGTACTAAAGTTCAATGGAGCTGCATACTGATATTTGCAGGAATGTACCACTAGGACTAACTACCATGATGTAGCACAAAGGACTGGTGCTGAATATCAGCATAGATAAATGTGGACCTCCATGATCTCTGTTGCTCTCCTATCTATGACACAATAGAAGAGTCTTTGTGGGTTCTGTTTGAGCAGCTTTATTTTATACAAACACATTACTATAGAGGCTTACTGACTTTAACTTAAGTAGCTTATGTACAAACTAATAACTGCAATCATGCATGCTCTAGGGATTGCGAGTGTCTGTAATTTATACGTGCACGTACAGCCTGGCATGCTTCTTAAAGATATACCACGCACACACTTGCACTCTGATCTACATCCTCCTATGAGAAATAGATCATACAATTGTTATAATACTAGTTGGCATGCAGAAATCATAGGTAATCCTTAGTCATGCATTATACAATTCTAAATACACATGTATATACAACCAAGTCCATGTTGCTGTGTATTTCATACTAGGCTTAGATACTTATCCATATCGTGTGACATAAAACTGGGAATTAGATTTGGCAACTGTAACAGTTGTTGTAAAATAGTTGACCTGTGCAATGTTTGAATCATTTTTCTGGAATGGAATCAGAATTTTGAACATATTTGGGCCTGGAAACAGTGTCTGATTCACTGTTAGACCTACAGCCTGCATCACAGAAACAATGTTGTGATTGCAATGATGATGATGATTCCGGTACAGGAAGAAGATGTCTGCAGTTCCTCCTATACTCCACACCCTTGGAGTCTACCAGGTAGGATCTTTGCTTGGCACAGATACCTGAAATCTGTCCTATTCGATCAAAAGATTTTGTTGTCTGAATTCAAACATCTCTCCTTCCCTCAACAGATGATGTAATCTGCTTGATCTGTCATAACTAGATTTCTGGATATTACATTCCTGAAACAATTGAGCCTTGATGGTTTTATTGTTCTTGGTTTAGGCTGCAACAAACTGGAAGAAATAGGTAGCATAGTTTTAGGTTGCCTGGAAAGTACACTTTGAGCAGGTGACCCAAGAATATCATCACTGGGTATGTTTCTGAGATTAAGCAAATTCAAGAACACATTGGTATTGTCATCCTTTGACCTTTCAAGTAATTGCTTTGCACTCTGCACTGCACGTTCAGCTACACCATTGGACTGAGGATATACAGGACTACTAGTGACATACAAAGTCCCATTCTATCTCAAATTTTTGAAACAACAGGCTAGTGAATTGAGTACCATTGTCAGAAAAACATTTGTGTGGACTACCATGAGTTGAGAAATGATGTTTCAGCTTAGTAATGACAGCAGGGGATGTTAGGTTAGGTAGTAGATCAATCTCAATCCAAGTCGAATAAGAGTCTACCAAAACCAAATAGTGTTGATTGTTTCACTGGAAGATATCAGTTGCTACAGTAGACCAAGGTAGTTCAGGAACTGGACTTTGAAGCGGTTCTCTTTGCAAATGTGGCTTAGTACTATTGCATACTGAACAAGAGGAAAGAACTCTATAAATGGCTTTTGGTAATGAAGGCCAAAATACACATTCTCTTGCTCTTCTCTTAGTGAATGTGGCTCCTGGGTGACCACAACACAAAATATTGATCTAGTCTTGTTGTAAGGAAGCAGGAACAACAATTTTAGTACCTTTGAAAATAATGCCATCTTCCATCAACAATTCATCTCTGTAAGGGAAATAGGTTTGCACTTCAGGTGGTACACTAGTTTGCTTTGATAGCCATCCAACATTAATATAGTGACTGAACTTTTGTAAAATTGGATCAGTCTGAGTGTGATCTCTTAGCTCATTAAATCTAGTGGTGGAAAAATGATGCACTGACATCACATCAAAGTGAAAATTCTCTGCGTCAAGCTGTTCTGTTGTATTTCTGTGCAATCTGGATAAGGTATCAGCCAGATAGAGCAATTTGCATTTTGTGTAGACCATTTTGAAATTGTACTTTTGCAATTTGAGCATCATTCTTTGTAATCTTGCTACAGCAGAATGCATAGGCTTCTTTAGAATAGTAACTAGAGATTGGTGGTCAGCTTCAATCTGAATAGCTTGACCATAAATATAATCATGAAACTTGGAATATGCAAATACTATTGCCAAAAGCTGTTTCTCAATTTGAGCATACTGCATCTCAGTTTCAGTTGGTGTTCTAGATGCATAGGCTAATGGTCTGTCATCTTGAAGTATAACCAAACCTAGACCAAATTTTGAAGCATCACAGGAAAGAGTAACTGGTTTATTCACATCATAGTATCTTAACGTAGGTGGGGTGGCAATTTTCTGCTTAAGGTTTTCAAATGCCTTTTGGTGCTGTTCCAACTATGACCATGTAACATTTTTTGCATGTGAGCTCTCTTACAGGTGCTGTCAACTCACTGAAGTCTGGTATAAATTTGCCTAAATAGTTGACCATGCCCAGAAAATGCTGTAAAGCTTGTACATTATCTGGTGCTGACATCTCAAGAATAGCTGCTTGCTTGGTCAGGTCTGGTCTCAAGCCTGTACTCGTAAACAAATGTCCTACATATGTAATTTCTGGAATTTGCACTTTAGAGGATTGAGCTTCAAGTTTACTTCACGTGCTCTGTCTAGAACTTTTTTGAGGTTTCTGTCATGCTCTGCTTCACCATTGCCTACAACCAATTGATCGTCTACTATTCTGGCACAAGGATAACCTGAAAAAATTTGCTCCATTGCACTTTGAAAGACTTTACTTGCAGAATCTATTCCAAATGACATCCTTAGGAATCTGCATCTGCCAAATGGAGTACCAAAAGTAGTTAGAAATTAGGATTTGTGTTCCAGCATCACTTGCAGTGGTGATGGACAGGTTAACAGATGAGATTAGACAGGAGGCCCTGTGGACTATGATGTTTGCAGATGACATTGTGATATGTAGTGAGAGTAGGGACCAGGTTGAGGAGACCCTGAAGAGGTGGAGATATGCTTTAGAGAGGAGAGGAATGAAGGTCAGCAGGGCTAAGATAGAATATATGTGTGTAAATGAGAGGGAGGGTAGAGGAATGGTGAGGATGCAGGGAGTGGAGTTGGTAAAGGTGGATGAGTTTAAGTACTTGGGATCAACAGTTCAGAGTAATGGTGAGTGTGGAAGAGAGGTGAAGAAGAGAGTACAGGCATGGTGGAATGGGTGGAGAAGAGTGTCAGGAGTGATTTGTGACAGACGGGTACCAATAAGAGTGAAAGGGAAGGTCTACAAGAGGGTAGTGAGACCAGCTATGTTATATGGATTGGAGACGGTAGCATTGTCGAAAAGGCAGGAGTCAGAGCTGGATGTGGCAGAGTTAAAGATGTTAAGATTTGCACTGGGTGTGACTAAGATGGACAGGATTAGGAATCAGTATATTAGAGGGTCAGCTCAGGTTGGACAGTTTGGAGACAAAGCAAGAGAGGCGAGATTGCATTGGTTTGGACATGTGCTGAGGAGGGATGCTGGGTATATTGGGAAAAGGATGCTAAGGATGGAGCTACCAGGTAAGAGGAAAAGAGGAAGGCCTAAGATGAGGTTTATGGATGTGGTGAGAGAGGACATGCAGGCGGTTGGTGTGAAAGAGCAAGATGCAGAGGATAGGAAGAAATGGAAACAGGTGATCCGCTGTGGCGACCCCTAACAGGGACAGCCGAAAGAAGATGATGATGATGATGATGATGATGATGATGACCACTTGCCAAAATAAACTCTTTGCATCCAAAACAGAAAATACAGTGGCATTCAGTATTAGAGCTGCAACTTCTTCAACTGTGCGCATTGGATCATGCAGTCTGTTTATTGCTTTGTTCAGATCGCTTGGGTTTGTGCTTTGATCTACAGTCTGGCTACCATGACATAGTGCAAAAGCTTCTCAAAGTGCTGTATTGTACAATTTATTTCTCCAGTGTTTCATTCTTAATTTCCAGTGCTGTTGTCTGATGGCCTTTTAGGCATGGTCAGCAGCTGTTATGTACAAAAATACCAGAACACTGTTGGGAGTGGCTTTGATTTTACAACCTTTTACACTGGCTGTCTCACGGTTCTCTTATATTGTAGTGCAAGCAAAAAGCATTCTTTCCTTCATGTTTTCTACCCCTTCAGACTTGCACAGGGAGTAAACTTGGTATGTTAAACATGATCCCCCTGCTAGATGCTTGATAACACTTTTTGTCCCATATTTCTTTTTCATTTGCTTTATGTACAGTCATTTAGTTCCCTTCCTTTGGGTATGAACTATTGCTTAATTCCAGGGCAGTTGCTTTAAGAGTTTTTAAAACTATAATTATAATCCATGCTGCATGCAGAACACCTGTCTCATACACCAATCTGAGTTTTCAGCACTTCCAAATGGGAACCTTTATTGCATCCATTTCCACACCTCCCACCAACATTAATGTAAGTGATGTCAGTGTGCAGGGTCTGGATTAGGTTAAACATATATGCCTGATAATCATTATGTAATAAACATTTAAATAACATTATTCATATAAAAGAAAACTCCTTTTTAGTATTATGTGAGTACTGCTGATGTTTATAGGGCCTATGTGTCGGACAGTAAATAAATCATGCTTGAAAAATGAAAGCAGAACTTTTTTTTAATCTTTATTCCAGTAAACTCTTAATGGTGCAGAGTCACACTGTGTCTCCATCAGGACTGTGAGCACTGAATAAAATTTCATCAAGCCGATTATATTAAATGAGTGCACAAAAGGTTGAGGCACCACTAACTCTCTCAAGCACCATTTTTCATCTGTGATTAATTATTATGCTCATAGCTGCTGGAGCATACAGTGGAACGAATGGATGTTAATCAAATGAAGTCCATTATAGTGTGACATAAATGAGTATTCCTTACCATGTAAATTGTAGCACTTACATCCACGTTCATTATTGTTTGGGTTGCCCAACTTCCTGCTTCATTAACCTCTTTAAACCTCAGCGGGTCAAAAGAATCTTATGTTATGTAGAGCATGTATTCTTCACGAGAGCTTTATATGCTTTGGGTTTGATAATGTGTTTACTTATCTTCCTCCCAGAAGAGCTTTTACGATAGCCCTCTTGGGATTATAACCTGACTGAGTCATTAGTCTACAGTGTGGTTTTGTTATCTGTGATGTAGATGTACTGTTGCCAACAGGTAATGAATTCCACTGACACAATCTAATTTTGCTCTCCTGTGACTGTGATGCAAGCTGAAAGCTTGACCTCAAAAGGTGACAGGCCAGGGCATTTTTCTCATGCCTATTTCATGTCATCCAATAATTAATCTCAATTTCTTTACACTAATGTTAAATGAATGTGTTTTACTTGTTCATTTTAAAACACTAAGCTGTAAGGACTTACAGAATCTATTGTTTTCTAGCCAGCATTTTTATTTATCCACCATGTTAAAAGCAGAAAGATATAAAAGTATTTGTAAAGCAATTCATTTTTTGTAAAGGTGCACTGATTTCTTAAAGACAAGATTTACAAGACTTTTATACTTACTATGGTAATACCTTCCCACAGATTTGCTTCTGTCCTCTAGAAACCAAATTATGCTCTAGTAAAAGATAAGTTTCACAATGCCAAAGAAATATCAAATTCCAATCAAAAAAACAGATATAAAGCATGATAACAATGTAGATTCATTTCATATCACATTAAAAAGTAAGCATCCTCTGCATTACAAGAAAATTATCTTTCTGGTTATTTAGCAAAGGCATCTTCATTTATAGCAGGTCTCCTCTGTAGTAACGTTGGGTTCTCATTGTATTTTTGACACCTAATTTTGTGAGTCCTGAAACTCTGAGATATTAAGTGTGATCATGGAGAAATGGGTGTACTACAGGTGCTTGAGTGCTCCTAGCTATAACTGGGAACTGTGCTAACTTCCACTAGCCTAATCCTAGTGAATTACCTAGCTCTCCATCCACCTGACCCTACTAATCTACATAGCCCTACCAGAACCATAACTCAAATCCTAAAATCCCCATCCAGTCCCTAACCCTAACCATAGCACTCCTATTACTAAACCTGAAGTCCCCTATCTGTCCCTAAACCTAAAACTTCAATCCCTTTCCCTAACCTAAACTCACCTCACAGTCTCAAAACCTAAAACTCCTTTCCTGCTCCCTAAACATAAAATCCCTAATGCCTCTCTAACCCTGAAGTCTGCTCTTGCTCCATAAATCTAAAATTCCCTTCCCACTCCTTAACACTAACTTCTCCAATCACTCCCCAACTCTAAACTGCTCTCCTACTTCCTAAATTTAACACTTCTTCTTCCCTAAACCTAAATCCCACACGTGACTGTTGTGTGAAATCCTAACCTGCACTTCCACTCCCCATCCCAATCCCTCACCATGGCTGCCACACTGGGTTAGGGTGAGGTGTGGCAGCTCCACTCTCTCCCCATGACTGACTCACCTCACTTTAACATGCAGATGTGTTCATGCATGAGAGGCTAGCTGTGTGAGCAACAAAATAGCAGAGTCCCTGGGTGGGAGATAGTGATGTCTGAGCTCTTGGGACTTGGGCACTTGTGGCAGAACCTTCAAAAATATGTGCTTAGTCTGAATTGCTGTATCTCAGGGAAATCTCCCAAGCCCTGGTACAGAGCTCACGGAATTGCTTATATACATATATAGTAACGATACACCTGGGTGGGTTTGACATAGTGCAGCGTGTTTTTACATTGAACGTTGGCCAAGTGCCTCCATTCCTTGTAAAAAATGTGGTAACATGAAGCTTCAGTTTATTCAAACTTCAGTGATGTCATCTCAGTAAAGTAAGTTTCAATTAAGTGTAGTTTCAGTCTACTGAAGCAGACCTGTGTCTGTATATATATACATATATATATATATATATATATATATAAAATATATATATATATATATATATATATATATATATATATATATATATATATATAAATATATATATATATATATATATATATATATGTATGTATAAAATATATATATATATATATATATATATATATATATATATACACAGACACACACACACACACACACACACACACACACACACACACACACACACACACACACACACACACATATGAGTGCCAGTCATTTGACTGAGTTTTCAGAAACACGAAATTCATAGGGTTGAGATCATATGAATGAGTTTTTAAAAACTCAGTGTTTTTAAATGGAGATTGCTGTACAGTGTGAATCAGGAAATTTACCATTTTCCTGACTGCATTGCAGTCTTGGAACTGGTATATATATAATTTGCAGGGGTGGGGATGGGGTAACCATAAAAAAGGTAGATTTTTGAGGGTTTTTTTTTTTTGATGTTCAGGTTTTTGGAAACTCAGTCATATGGTCTCAGTCTTATGAGTTTCGAGTTTCTGAAAACTAGATCATCTGACATCAACCTATATATATATATATATATATATATATATATATATATATTTAGTTTTACATATATATATATATTTATGTATATATATATATATATCTACATATATATATATATATATATATATATATATTTATGTATATATATATATATATATATATATATATATATATATATATATATACATACATTATATATATATATATATATATATATATATATATATATATATAGTTATATGCATATGTAGTGGGGCTGTGGGGGGTGCATCTTCTGCACTGAGGGTGCAGAGTGGCTTGGGAAATTGCTTTTAATGGGTTATAGTCTTGCACTTTGCTGCTTCACCTGCAGAATAATACTTAATTATTCAGAGTTTCAGGATTTTCACTATTGAGGCTTCGTGCCCACTGAGTGGCGCACAGCTACAGTTATCCCACTCCACAAGGGGGGATCCACATTGGATCCTGAGAACTACTGTCCCATCAGTCTGATGAGCCTGATCTGTAAGGGCATGGAACGTATTATCATGGAACGTATAAACAAAGACATTGGCAACCTTCAAACACTGGACCCCACCCATTTTGGGTTTGTGAAGGGCTGATCTTGTCTTCTGAACCTGATTGACTTCTTCAAATCAGTCTCCAGAGCTGCGGAGGTGGGTAAGGCAGTCCACACAGCCTATCTGGACCATGCCAAGGCCTTCAACGTCATCCCCCATTCTGGAATCATAGATAAACCTACTAAGCTGGGAATAAATCTCTACATCACTCAATGGGTTGCCAACTGGCTTACTGACAGAACCCAGACTGCAAAAGTAGCTGACTTCAAATCCAGCTCCAGACAAGTGACAAGTGGAGTACCTCAGGGTTCAGTCCTGGGATCGCTCTTATTTGGCATCTACTTCTCTGAAGTACAGGCCAACACTAAGGGACTCTGGCTAACAATGTTTGCAGATGACTGCAAACTATGAGCCATTATTGAATCCCCAAATGATGTGGATATTCTACAAAATGCCTTACAGAAACAGATGCTTGGTGCCAGAGCCATGAGATCAAGCTTAATGCCAAGAAATGTATAGTTATCCTCTTTGGGAAAAACCATGTACCCATGAATTATCACATAGGTGGCAGTACACTAAACACCGAAAGTGTGATGAGACTTAGGGACACAGGTGGACAGTGGTCTCACCTTCAATAACCACATCACCACAACAGTCAGGAAATCCTTCTATGTGGCACACTTCATCACTAAGGGCTTTTCATCCAGAAAAAGGAGGTCATTGTCCCACTGTACTTATCCCTCATTAGACCCATTATAGAGTACAACACCCAGATTGGTATGTACCTCGCAAGACATCTGCAACAGCTGGAAAGGCCACAGAAATATCTCACTAAAAGAATCACAGGCCTAAAGCAGATGCCCTGTGCTGACCATCTAAAAAAACTCCAGCTATACTCTGTGGCATATCATCTACTCAGAGGCAATCTCTGGTTACCATACAAGGCCATGTCAAACCCTGAGCTGTTGGACGTGCTCCACTTAAAGAAATCCCGATCCCTCAGAGCCACACGCTCCAGGGATCTAAACCTTGTCATCACAATGAACAAAACATGCTGGAGGGATAGGTTCCTAACCAAGAGACACCCCATACTCTAGAATAGACTGCCCATACATGTCAAGCAGAGATCCTCCTTGGCCCTCTTCAAAAGGAACCTTGACAATTGGATGGGAGACAGGAAATTCACCCAAGGGATCACGTCAATCACCCTGCTAGACAGGGGTCCAGGGAAGTAGATATTGCGGAAATAAATATCCAGGGAATTGTTATGGCTAGGCTTGTATAGGCCCTGGGGCCGATAGCCTAGTACCAACCTATGAACCTATGAACCTATGAACCTATGAATCTTGAACTTCTAAAAGAATGCCCAGTAGGAACACACAATGGCATATCTTTCACTTCACATTAGTGATGTTCGAAACTGTGTAGCAGTCTGAATTTGGTGTATTTTTTACCATTGTGTTTTATCTCTTTACCTTTCTTATCTGTCCACTGGAGCTATTCGTCATGATCTGTTTTTCTGCATGAACATTCCCCAAAGAGTCTATAATCTATGTTCTCTCCTTTTTAAGAAGTTACTACTGTCACTTACTGGACCCACAGGAAGTATTATTACCAGTATGGTAATTTCCACACAAATAGTTGAATCAGTGCATATTAACAGTGCTATAACAATAATCTGATAAATACTTGATTTAGTGTCTTGCTGTTTAAGATATATAATATGACAGGGTAATGTAAAAAAGAGCTGTATCTAATATAACAGCCTGATGTGAGAAAGAAATGTACTGTGTAATAAGGACATCCTATTGGTAGAAAGGTAAAAAGAACTGAATAGTTTGGAATGCTGGCTTTACCTTCTTTTCTTATATAAGCATCAACATAACATATAGCCTAAAAAACAATAATCTTGTCAGCTGAATACAAATTGCGTCTCCATCACTCGGTCAAGTGTCAGTGGAATGATGTTACAGCTTGTTGAATATACATCCATGACTTGTGAATTTTTGATTGACGTTTGTAGTTGACAGTCACTGGCATCATGGATTCACTTTTTGTCTGCCACTGAACCAGATTTTTGGAGCTTTTCATTTTCTCTACATTTCTGCACCTGTGGAGATAGTGCATGTAAATAAGAACATATGGGACTGAAGCAACTCCCATAAAGTAGCAGAGGGATTACACTCTACATTTTTTTTAAATCTTAAACTGGTGGTTTTGTCTGGTTGGAGCTTTGACAAGCTGTATCCCAAGGAGATGATAAAATAATTAACTTCTCTATTTGTATCATTAAATAAATCCTTATAGAAATGTTCTCAGACAGGCCATCTTATATAGTTAAGTAAAAATGCTCACATTTAATTCAGACAATTCACATCATCCTTTCTATAGCTGCCTTTGACCATTCCTTAGTCTTTTAAACTTAAAGAGAAAGGCAGAACAAGTGAAGTTACATTTTATCATAGTGTCTATAAGTTAATTTACAGTAAAAATTAATACAACAGCAGAATGAATGCAGTTTCACTTGTAAAAGCAAGAAGATGACATTAAGATCTACATATCATAAATGTTTTTACCTCATGGCATTGGCTATGATTGTCTCACCTGCAGGGTTACAACTCGCTTATTGCATCAATCATTTGTTTGTACAAGACACTCTTGCAGGATGTTGACATCATTTGGAGATTCTATGGGAGTGGCCATAGAATCTCCAGATGATGTCAACATCCTACAAGAGGGTCTTACATAAAAAAGAAAAATGATTGGTGCCAAAGTCTGGGCCTTAAATTCAAAGCAAAATATATTATCATCCCTTTCAGTAAAAGCAAGGTTCCTGCTAACTACCACATAAGTAGCAACACCCTAATTATGCACCCAGTGGTGAGAGACCTGGGCACACAGGTTGACAGCAACTTAACCTTTGATCACCATATCTCCATAGTGGTAAGAAGGGCATTCTATATTGCTCATCTCATAAGTAAGGATGTTGCCTCCAGAAAAAAAAGAAGTTATAACCTCTCTGTACTCTTCCTTCATCAGGCCAATAATTGAGTACAATGCCCTTTTTGGTATGTAGCTTTCCAAGTACTTGCAGCAATTGGAGAGACCACAAAGGTTCCTCACAAGAAAAAGTCAAGGTCTTCAGCATCTGTCCTTTGTGGGTCATCTGAAATCACTGTCACTTTATTCTGTTTCATACAGACTACTCAGAGGTAATCTTGCCTTGCATATAAGGCAACCTCTGATCCTGCTTTATTGGAAATGTTGTATATCCGCAAGTCAAATAGTACACAGGTTACTCACTCTAAAGACCTTAACCTGGTATGTGACATTAATAGAACCTGATGGAGGGACATATTTGTCTCCTAGAGGTTACCACACCTTTGGAACAGACTCCTACTTCGTGTCAAATAGAGCACCTCATTGGCCCTCTGTCTGGATGGAATAACTGTAAAGTCACCCTGGGGATTCCACCTGTGTCCCTCTTGAACAGGGCCAATAGGTGCTGATCATGGAAATAAGGGTAGAACTTGGCTAGGCTTGTAAGACCCCTAGGGCCATTAGCCCAGTAACATCTTATGATCCTATGATCACTTTTAAGCTACACATATTTAATTTCCTAACACTAGCATTTCCTTATATAGCAGGACTGTTTTGGTACTACATTTAGCATTTGTTTGTTACACATTTACTTCCAACTATGTCATACTTTTTGAATGCAACATATTATATGAATTGCATATATTATTTAAATTAAATATTAGCTCACTTATTATTTTAACTCTCTTATTTAGAGTATATATGTTATGCATTTTAGTATTTATTGTGCTTTTTTTAGCATATTTCTTCTTTTATAGTCAGACAATACCTTTTACAATAATATTCACAAGATATGAATCTGAGCTTAGCTAGGTAAACGTTTTGCTTTTGTTTATATTTTTAAATCTTTGGGGTTTTTTCTTCAATATTTTTAACCATATATATCCTCATTTACTTTTGTGATTACACCTTTTGAACCAGATGCTTGACAAGTATTGCCTTATATTCAATAATGTTATATTTTGGTATGCTAAAACTTGTTGTCGACATTTCTGTCACTATAGTATCCAGTGTATGATAATGACAGCAGGCACTATTTAGTGGCATCGCTTAATCCATACTATTCTTTCTGTGTGGAGTTTGATGAGCTGTGCTGCATGTATTTGATGACATTCAGGGTTGTACATCATCAGCCTGTCTTAGAAACATGTACTGATGCAACTAAACCCTTAATGAGCCAAAGTTATGCATCGGTACACATTAGCACAGAGCCAAACAACACAGCCTCACTCATTTATCTGTACTCTGGTGCACAAAATTTACCCAGAGAAATTAATAATGCATACCATATGTTATCAGCATTCATGTGTGTTTCCACTTACATTAGCTGTATCTGCACCAAAGCATCTGAGTCATTCTGGCCATGTAGAGACCATATCCAATCTGTCCTTTGCATAAGTACTCACAGGGCTTCTAATATATGTCATTCATGAGTATTCCTTTACAAAAATGTTTTTTTTGCGATCTCTTCTAACAGAATCATTTCACGCTGTTCAAGACCTCTTATGAAGTCTGGCATAATACTCAAAATGTTTTTGAATCTGGCTAAGCATCTTAAACAGATTATATCAACAATAGCTAAAAGACAATTGTGTCCCTTTCTTTACCTTATGGTGGCTTCAGAGTTAAAGCAAATAAGTGGCAGAACAACAAAATACTTGTTGCAGTGTTTTTCATTACATGGAATCAATTATGACTGAAATTAAATTTGGTATGCTGCTTTCATCAAGTATGTATAAATTCAGCATGCATTCGCCAAACCATGCACTGTAAAAAAGTTTTAAAGTGAATCAAAAACAACCTTCCAAACTTGCAGAGACAACTTTTGCTTATTTTGCATTCATGATGATATTTTAAGGATGTTCCTTATTTTGACTAAACTCAGAAACTGCTGCAAACAAGTTAATTTCTAAGATGGCAATGTTTACAACGTATTTCTACAGTACAGCTAAACAAGCGTATCACTGTCTTTTTCTGTACCATAATCTGGTAATATTACTGTCTCTAATTCGTAAACAAACTTCTGAAATCATATATAATGAATAATTATGTGGAAATAGTAAAAGGACTATCTCATGTTGATATCTTTAAAAACTCTCTAAAAGCCCACCTCATGAATAAATGGATATGCCCATGCATCACATAACATTCAAACATATCTCTTTTGACCACAACTTCTACTCTCACTGTCTGATATATATATATATATATATATATATATATATATATATATATATATATAGTATATTGTTTTGACAATGTAAAACAATTTATTTCAATCTGCTGAACATTATTGTGAACTGTACATAATCTATACCTGAACATTTGATGTGCTGAACTTATCATAAATTGTACATAATCGATGTCTGATCATCTGAGGATTGAACTTATTGAAATGTTCTGAACGTATCACAAATTGTACAGAATCTATGTAGATTCATAGGTTAGTACTAGGCTAACTGCCCTTGTGAGCCATTGTAAGCCTAGCCAATTATCCATTGTGAGACTCAAACGCTGCACCTTGTGTTTGTAAGGCAAACACCTTAACCATTAGGCCACCCTTTTGTGGGTGAGTCTGAACATTTGATTTGTGAACACATTGTAAACTGGAACTAAAATGTTATGGAGCTTTTCTCCCCGGGCCTCCGCTGTAAATGGACCTTTATCCAGTCGGACTATCCCGGTAAACAAATGTAAAATAAAAATAAAAATAAAAAAATATATATGGTTACTTTTGTGTAGCATAAATTGGCAGGTTGATTTTGTGAATAAAGCTAAAATTATGTATAAAAATGAAATACTTCAGTGGTTTATCCAATATTCATAAAGGATAACAGTAGACAAAGGACATTGTATTTTTGCAGTATGGCTGATTTTATAGCTTCAATTCCAACCATTAATAATAGTAATAATAATAATAGTAATAATTATATCCATTTGTTAACCAGGTAGACTCACTGGACACACAGCTCCTTTTCAGTGGTGAACTAGGATTAATATCTCTAGTTAAGCGACTTGCTCAAGGTCACACAGTAGGTAAATGATGGCTAAGGGAATCAAAGCCTGTGCCACAGGAATTTCAGCTCACAGACTTAAACCTTTGCATGCACTATCAGACTGTATGTGTAAAAAGACATACCATACCAGTTCAGAAGAATGGGCTGACAGGTATTCTTCCATTAGGATCACAATGGTCTCATATGTGGTGGGTTTATATTCCTATACCCATATCTCAAGATACCTGAATAATGTTTTCAAAAATTGCTTCACAATAACCAAATCATTTATCTGAGTGTCTGCTTTTACTGTTTTTACATTTGCCTATAACCATCCTCTGTAGTTATCCTTTGATGTGTTATTACTTCACAATAAATTTGTGCAGGTTTATATGTCAGTGCTTCAGTGTTAGCCGGCACCATGGCATAGAGAGATAAAGCCCTAAGTCTGGCCCAGACTACCCAAGTTTGATTGGTGGCTTAGACTCTTGAGCATCTGGCAGGGAGGGAGGGATGGGGCATGCCCATCCCATGGTGAGGGCAATCATGTGGGTCTTCTCCATGAGGATCTCTGATGGGGAAGCTGTCAATGGGAAAGTGTGGTCCAAGAGGTAAATAGTGTGTTGAATGGCTAAGCTATTACAGAGGCAGGGCAAGATGCTGCATGTCTCCATTAAACACACACATCCCTTAAAATTAACCACACAACTTCAGCGATGGGGAAGCAACAATGGAAAGCCATAAGGTAAACACTCCAGGCCAAATGTAGACAGTGCAGCCCCCAAGATCCCTTAGGATCCACACTGGCCCCAAAATGTAAAATTGATATAGACTAAGGTGGATTAGAGTGGCTGGTAGCCACTGTGATAGATGTTGGGCACCAATGTAGAATGCATGGATCAAACAGGGGAGCAAGAAAGCTCAGAAATACTTCAGTTTCTATTTACATGTTTAGTTTACTTGTTTGTGTGTGTGTGTGTGTGTGTGTGTGTGTGTGTGTGTGTGTGTACATTAATTCATGATGCAGCTCTCAGCACCACCACTATTATAAGAATGAAGGCCTACAGGTTACCTAGGAGTGGCATATTTAGGTTTTTTCGAACTATTATGCAAGTTCCCAAAAATGTAACCTCTCCTCCACAAATGAAGCCAGGAATGTCTGCAAACAGGGTTAGCTTTTCAATATAGACTAATCAAAGTATTGAATGTGTTGCATTCACTGCCATGGTTAAGAAGCTCAAATATGAGAGCATAAGTTAATTTGAACAAGTATGGCTAAAAGCTGCTTTGCTTGTCCAGTTCAAAAGATTTTATTAACATTTAACACTACTGTGACCCAGTGCTGCAGCTGTAAATGGATAAACTACTTTTAAAAAGTGTGTGCCGTGGCATACACCTAGCTTTATCTGTCTTACCCAGAGAGAGACATACAAAGCACAAGAGAATTGTTCTGTGTTCAGAATTTGCTCTAACAGAGCATAAAAGGATCATACTACACGATCCAGAAAATGTCTGGAAAAAGCCAAAAATCTCATTAACCTATTCACCATCAAGTAGGTTTATTACAATTTGCTCATGTATACCATGTTAGAGATGAATCCAAAAAGGTTCAAACATAATTAATCATAGCGACACATGTATACATATAGAAATTAAGAGCTACTCAGACTGTTATTTAAAGGAATGTACTTGCTTAATTTTATTTATTTCCATATCCTTGATTATACCTCTAAACCTCTTAAAGCAAGAAATCTGGACAAAGCCATAAATAATGGTGGGACAAAGGCCCAAAATTAGGGACAAATTTTAAATATTGCTCTTACAAATGTAGAAAATTGATAGCATAGCAGACTTTGCATTTGCATGAATTTTCTGAAGAGTATTAAGTCTGAAACTCAAATGTCTGTCTTTATTTTCTGACTATAATCTTTAATGACTTGCCAATGATTTGCCAGAAATCCACAATTTTATGAAAAAAGGACCAAAAATATGAGACAAAAATCTGGACATTTTGCAAAAATCTGTACATTTGAGAGGTATGTCCTTGATAAAGGCATAATAAAGTCCTGCTTACTATTCAACTAGAGGATGCTAAGGTGGAAAACGAAATTCTCCTTTCCTGCTCAAAATTTTTAGCGAATTTCTTTTGGAATATATTAACAAAGTCTTTATTTGCCGCCCCCCCCCCCCCCCCATCCAATACATAGGAAATGCAAACATCTGTTGTAGTGCTTACCTTTTATTTAAAAGGAAGTTATCATGAGCTGAATAGTAAATCCTATTTATAAGCCATTTTATAAGAAGCTTTATCATATAGATAGCTAGATAGATAGATAGATAGATAGATAGATAGATAGATAGATAGATAGATAGATAGATATGTAGCACATGGCTTCTTTCATATAGCTGGCTTTATACAACTGCCTTTGTTAATTATAACAAGTTTTCTGAGTCTCATAAGTTCAAACAATAAACATTTATCACCTCAGCTAGTTACACCTTTTGCATATAATATTCAAATCCACTTCCTGTTTTTTAACCTTTTTTTTTAATTTTTACAGCCCATGTTTTTATGAGATATCCTGCTATGCATGAATTTTGTCTCAAGTAGGTTAATGCATGTCTATGTTAACATTCATTTGTGCATTTTGCTTATCTGTTTTCCTTATTTTATTTTCTTCCTATATCTTCTGTGGTTTATTTTGTGATTACCTCAATTGACCTACATGCTTTCAGAAATGTTAAAGCTTCAGACAATCATACTACACATGTGCCTCTGCTGTGAGCTACTGCATGAAATGCAATCTTTAGACTAAACAGTTTTATACAAACATGCAGCCATTGAAGCAGTCCTATCCACATGGTCCAAACTCAGGTGAGCTTTGTAACTGTCAAAGATGAATTTGCTTTGCATTTCTAGCTTAATATCAGACATGCACTTCTGTAATGGTACTCCCAAAATCAATCAAGGCTGAATATATACCAAAGTTAGCAAATTTTATTGCTGTTTAGCGCTTTCATCTGATCTCACAGACTTCTTTAAAATTTTAACTTTGGTACATGTTCAGCCTGGAGTGATTTTGGGAGTGCCTTTACTGAAGTGATAATTTGGTTACTAGTTTATTTTGCACTTCGTTTCTGCATTTTTGGTCTATTATAACATTAGACATACTGGGCCACATTCCAAAATAATGAGGCAGTGCTGTAGAAAAGAAATGGTCAAAGTGAAGCAGTACATCAAGCTGCTGAATGCAAAGTGAGTGGAATACCTGAAAACATTTCGCAGTTCCTTTGAACAGCACAAGCTTTGAAGTTCCCAAATATAAATAATACCCATCCTAAACAGAAAGCAGTACAACTCTAAAGGCACCCTACCTACAGTAAAGTGTATATCAACTCAGTATATTATTACTGTACCACATAGAATCTCTACCACGCATGAATCACAAATAAAAAACAAAATAAAAGTGATAGAAGCTCAGGTAGGAACTCAAAACCCTGTTTGATAATTAAAAGCAATTCACAAATAAAAACACAAACAGTGAGATAAGCTCTTTTGTGTCTCTTCAAAACAGAGGTTTCATAAGACATTGTATACTATACACCATGATGAACTGTGCCCTCTCTCCATGTAGTGCAATCTTGGAGTTGGTATATTTAAGTAGGGGGGTATGGGGGCACCGTGTCTTTCCATTGTGTTTCATTTGCATGGTCGTCCAGTGGTTCCTTTCCCTGGGAAAGGAATTTGGCAGTTCATTGTTTCATTTAAATGAAGTTTCGGTGGATAGTGAGCAGGTAAGTCAGATTTAATGGCCCGTACTTTTGTTCTTTTAAAGGAGAGCCATATGTATATATATATATATATATATATATATATATATATATATATATATATATATATATATATATATATATATATATATACACACACACACATATATATATATTATATATATATATATGTATATATATATATATATATGTATATATATGTATATATATATTTATATATATATATATATATATATATATACACACACACACACACACACACACACACACACACACACACACACACACACACACACACACATTTTTTTCATATTATTACATTTCCCTCAGACACACAGATTCTGGTAGATCCTCAGAGAGGTATGTAACCTTGAATGGGTTTCGTGGTTATATTTCATAGGCTTTGGTGCATGACTGACATTTTCATGCATTTTTGTCAGTGTCTAATGTGATAGATTTTGGAAAATGCTCTGGTACATTCAAACAACAACAGTATCAGTCAAATACTTCACAGTTATGACTTTCCAGCAGCCATATCCCACCACTACTTAAGCTTCTTTGCTGAGGTATGTTAGCACATTATGTGAAGAATACATAAGGTACATACAGTAGTACACAGCATGATTGTTTGTGATACATAAAACTAATGTTGCAGCAAATTTATTTTCTGTCTAGGTATATCATACACACTGCCTGGATACTGTAGTGATACATGGGTGATGATGTCAGTCGACTCCTACATACATACACACACACACACACACACACACACACACACACACACACACACACACACACACACACACACACACTCTCTGACAGTTAACTGAATACTACATACTTCCTTGATATACTGCATACGGTGGAGGTCAGGAAATGAGGGCATTCTGGCTTCAGTGTAACTATATTTTATGACATTGTCTACCATATATTATTGAAACCTTGTAAGTCTTTTGCTTGTCAGTGCAGTATTTCATAATCACATACACAGAGTTGTTGATAGGGTTATACTTGTGAGGTTTGTTTTGGTTATTTACATTCAGTTAGTGAAAGCCTTCATTCATGCTGCTGACTTTCTGCAAACATCCATTAACTCCTTTTAAGTTCTTGCAGAGCGAAAACTGCTCTGCAGTCTGATGCAGCATGTATCTGGACACAGAGTACACAGCAGTAACACCACTATTTTCCTGCTACACCAAGACCAGTTAATTTTACTGTGTGTAATTTTTTTTAAATCAAACTAATAATAAAATGTATTAGCAAACATCTGCAAACAAGCAGTAAAGCAGAATGCAGTTGTTTCTTATGCTCATTTCTGGAAAAACTGGCATCCCTCTTTTTTCTTGTCGCATTGAAATATAAATATTATATCTACACAAGGCAAAACTAGACATATGTCTGTTTATTTTACAGGTATATAAGAGATATGTTCTTATGTTTAACTTTCATTATTAAAAGTGTAATTGGGGTACCGTACTCTGTTTAGTAACTTAGTGATAGGTCATAGCCAATATTTTTACTGGTTTACAGGATGCACTTTTGCTTAGTTTAGCAAAAGCATTTTGAAATAATGCAGGAATGGAAATCAAACCAGAAGCAGATAAAATCAGATAGCAAATGAAAGTACTAAAAACAAAAGGAAGAATATAAAGAAAAGGATCAGATGACAAGGAAAGAAAACTTGGGAAGTCCACCAAGACAAGAAAAAAGAGGGGTGCCAGTTTTCCCAGAAATGAGCAACATCCCAGGCTGCATTCTACATGAACTACAGAATGAACTGGCACCCCACCTAAGTACCATGCTCAATCATAGCCTCACCTCAGGCTTTGTGCCCACTGAATGGTGCACAGCAATGGTTATCCCACTCCACAAAGGGGGAGTCACCACGGACCCCGGGAACTACCGCCCCATTATCCTGATGAGCCTGGTCTGCAAGGCTATGGAACGTATCATCATGGAACTTATAAACAATGACATTGGTAATCTCCAAACTCTGGACCCTACCCAGTTCGGGTCTGTAAAAGGCAGATCATGTCTCCTAAACCTGATAGACTTCTTTGAAGCGGTCACCAAAGCCGTAGATGAGGGTAAGGTGGTTCACACAGCCTATCTAGATTTCACCAAGGCTTTCAACACCATCCCCCACTCTGGAATTATAGATAAACTCACTAAACTAGGGATAAATCCCTATGTCACAAGATGGGTTGCCAGCTGGCATACTGACAGAACCCACACTGTGAAAGTAGCAGACTCTAAATCCAACTTCAGGCCAGTGACAAGTGGAGTACCACAGGGTTCAGTCCTCAGTCCTCTCCTGTTTGGTATCTACTTCTCTGAAGTACAGGCTAACACAGAAGGTCTTTGGCTTACAAAGTTCGCAGATGACTGCAAACTAGGAGCCATAATCAAAACTGCTAACAATGTGGACATTCTACAAAAGGACCTCACTGAGGCAAATGCCTGGTGTCAAAGCCATGGCCTCAAGTTCAATGCCAAAAAGTGCATTCTCATCCCTTTTGGTAGAAACTCTGCACCCATGAACTACCACATAGGCGGTAGTCTACTTAACACTAAAAGTGTGATAAGAGACCTTGGGAAACAGGTAGATAGTAGTCTCTCCTTTGATAATCACATCACCACATTAGTCAGGAAATCCTTCTATATGGCACACCTCATCACAAAAGGTTTCTCATTCAGGAAAAAAGAGGTAATTGTTCCCCTCTATTCATCACTCATTAGACCCATTATAGAGTACAACGCCTCTTTTGGTATGTACCTCACAAGACATCTACAACAACTGGATAGGGCACAGAAATACCTCACAAAGAGGATTGCCAGCCTCAAACAGATGCCCTATGCAGACTGTCTCAAAAAAACTCCAGCTTTATTCTGTCGCATATCGCCTACTCAGAAGCGATCTCTGCCTAACATACAAAGCTATGTCAAACCCAGAGCTGATGGACATGCTCCACTTAAAGAAATTCCAATCCCTCCGAGCTACATGCTCTAGGGACCTAAACCTTGTCACCACAATAAACAGAACATGCTGGAGGGATAGATTCCTATCCCAGAGACTTCCCATACTCTGGAACAAACTACCTATCTATATCAAACAAAGCTCCTCATTAGCACTCTTCAAGAAAAATCTTGATGATTGGATGTGAGATAGGAAATTCACCCTGGGATCATTTCTGTGGCTTTGCTTGACAGGGTCACAGAAAAAAACATTTTTTTTGGGTGGCAAAAGCCAGAGTACCATTTGGCTAGGCTTATATAGGCCCTAGGGCCAATAGCCTAGTACCTACCTGTGAACCTATGAATATAGTAACAAATATAGAGATCTGCTGGAACAACCTCATGTTGACCATGATTTGATACAGGAAAAGTTAAAGAGAGGTGAACTGAATATTTTTGCAGGAAATCCAGATTTGTTTAAGGCTATTGGTTCAAGACCAAATTTTGTATATAAAAGAAATGTTAGTTTTAAAAATTATTTACAGAGAGATAATACCAATATAGAAATTCCACATACAAGTAAACCTAAAGGCATGTTTACATGTGGAATATGTAAGGTATGTAGGTTTATACATGTAAGTTCATATATTACATTTGGACATATTGATTATATTATATATTTAAATAAACACTTTACATGTAAAACAGCTGGGATTGTCTACGTTAGTAAGAGCGCTGGATGTTCGGCATTTTATGTTGGAATGACAACTAGAACGTTGGAAAAATGGATAACAGAACACTTATAGTCTATTAAAACTAAAGATCTTAATAATGGCCTATATAAACATACCTTGAATTGTGAGTGTGAAGATATGTGAAGGCTGCTAGCCTAGCTGGATAGAATTTTGTAGATAATTCTGTCATTTGTGAATATTAATGTAAGCCACAGGCTTCTTTTCTTAAATGGAAGAAAATTGTGTTAAATGCTGAACGACAAAAATGTAACAACAGTGCACTCTGCTGGAAGAAAGCTGATAAGGCAAGCCTTGTATGACTGTTTGATCTCAAACTCGGAGCCATGGTGTCTGAATCAGCAGAGTCTTTCTATTGTTTTAAGAACAGAGTTAATTGCAAAATTTTACATATATATAATGTCTTTAACTACTGTGGTTTCCTGACCAGATGCAAGCTTACTAAGAAGTGTTAATGTAGAGTTTCTGTTAGCCTGAGAAACCAGAGCATTGTTAAGAATGATGTAATCTAAAATGAGTCAGCAGGATGTATTATCAATTTAAAGGACTTTCTCAGAGACAGAGAGCATTTTGGATTTTGTCTAAAGTTGACAACAACTCACCAGTACTCTGCTTTTGCTCTATATGTAAGTTTATTCAGAACTGTGATTGCTCTTAGATATAAATAGAAAATAGTAAGTTAGTCTATCTGTTTTCTGTATTGATGTCAGAACTATTCTACTGTATTATTTTAAGCATTTTCCTGTGATCTCAAAACTCATGGCTAGCACTGTGTAGTAAGAAGTATTGTCTTGTGTTTTTATTATTTACTATTATTCTTAAACCTTTCAACCATGGCTGTTTTGTGTAGAGATAATTTAAGCTCTAGAGTACATTGCATGTATATAATGATACTGTCCAAGTCACTCCATTACCTTTAGCCCTGGGTCACACTTACTATTTGGGTAACAATAATATTGCACAGTAATAATTGGACACCCTTTGGTAAGGGCTTTATAGTAGCCGATATTAGTAGTTGGTGGCAGTGATTATTACCTTATAGCCATGCAGAACAGGGTCACTGATGGAAAACCTGTGCCAGCCTTCCCCAGGAGTGTCTGTGTATTTGTATCTAAATCAAATCTTAAAGTGTGTGGGTGTGTGTGTGTGTGTGTATGTGTGTGTGTGTGTGTGTGTGTGTGTGTGTGTGTGTGTGTGTGTGTGTGTGTGTGTGTGTATGTGTGAGCTACTTGGGCAGAGACATGAAGCAAAGGTTGGACAGAGAGGGTGCTGGAGGTTTTAAGTTGATCACTAGGCTAAGATCTGGACCCTATAGATGTGCCATTGGGGAGTCTTATTGGGGATCCGAAGAGAGAGGGAGAAACCAGCCCTAGACTGACTGTGATCTCTGTGTGCTCTTAAGGGAAATTGTACTTTAAGCAAAACAAATCAACCACAAAGGGTAAAGTGCGTCGAGCAAAATGTAGTTTCAAAATCCAAATAACCTTTTCTTGAGGCACAACACGACAATAAGAAGCTTGACCTTTTATTAAACACACTGAACTAAAGAACAAAAACAATAAAACATCCAGTAAGCGCTTTCATATTCTCTTGAATGCTTCATCAGACTGTTAAAAAAGCTAAGCCATTTCTACATTTAAATACCTTTGCTGTTACTTCATCAACCAATCATTATTGCTCCTTACTTGATGATATCAGTGCTTAATTGATTAAAAAATTAACTAAAAAATTGCTGGCTGAAATTCATGTTCAAAGCCTCTGTGATTCTTTATATTAAAAACAAATATTTAATTTATAATAGATGCTTCAGCATCATGCAGCTTAAAACATATATACACATCTCAAACTATATGTTCCACTATTTAAAAAAACGTGCTTATGTATATATGTATACTATAAAAATATAAAATATATCAAATATATATGTTGTTTATTAATAGATTTGTGAGCCATCCTGCAAAACGCTAGACTAATAGCTTATAAACAATGTTAATGCTTGTTGTCCCTTGCTATCAAGAACGGTTTCATGGACACCCTGTCATTCAAACCAGATAGTCTATCTGCTTGTAGCCTCATGATCCACCTTATCTCTCTTTGTTCAGTGTAGTTTCTATGATCACCTAGCCTAATGTTTTTATATACAAACCCAATCACAGTAAATTTAAAACCATGTGTACTCCCTTCATTTATAACATGTCTAGCTAGCGCATTGCTATCATCTTCCCTGTGTATAGCATAGACATGTTCTCTAACTCTTTCTCGAAGGGTCCTATTTGTCTTTCCTACATAAAAATGATTACATTTTGTGCAGACTGCTAGGTATATTAAATCCCTTGACTTGCATTCTGCATAAACTGAAAAATTATACGATCTTCCACTGTCAGGATGGACAAAACTATTGCTATTAGACATGTAACTGCACTGGTTACATGTCCTACAAGCATAGGTCCCTTTATTGTACTTTATTGTATTAAATTGTACTTTACTGTGTGTGTATTTGTCATCCTTCCCAAAGTGGACGCCCTTCACTGGTGTTAGTGGTGAGGATTGAGGCTCCTTGATTACTGGGCCAGTCCACGGGCATCACATATTAATTGCTTGGCAGTGGTGGGATACTCACACTACATATTAATTGGTTGGCTTGTAGTGGTCTGGATATTGAATTCCTGTAGCTTGTGTACAGTGATCACTGAAGGTATTTTTGTAAATCAGCCACACAGTGAATATTCAGCGTTCAGATCATACTTGTTTTCTTTCCTTTGTTAGCTTAGTTAGTCGGGGAGAGCAGGCAAGTATATCAGCAGAGGAGTATGGCAAGCTGACAAGGAGCCAGTTGGCTGAGAAGTGCCAGGTTAAGGGACTGGTACATGGAAACCTGACTAAGGCAGACATGATTGCAGCTTTGGTCACAGCTGCATCAGAAAACAGCAATCTGGAGGGCTATCAGACTGACAGTGGAGGTGTACAGCACTCAGAGAATGGACAGCTCAACCTTTCTGCAGAGGACTTAAAAATTCATCTGGAGCTAAAGAGACTTGAGCTGGAAGCTAGGGATTTGGAAACAGAAGCAGCAGAGTGACTGAGATGTCTACAGGCTGAGGAAAATAAGAAACTGCTATGCCTGGAAACTGAGGAGAACGAAAAGCAGAAACAGCATGAAAAGGAGATGCTGACGATTTACCAGAGTCATGGAGGTAATAGGGAAGGGAGTAAATGGACCCCAGAAGCACAAAAGGTCACTAAATTTCTTCTGCAGTTTACAAAGGGGGATAATTTTGATAGTTTCATTCATATGTGTGGGAGGTTATATAAGCAATATGACGTTGACCAAAGGTTCTGGGTACAGTTCCTGAGCTCCTTACTCCATGGTAAAGCTGTAGCTGTGTTCTCTAAAATTTCTGATCATGAATTTTTTGATTATACTGCTGTTAAGAATTGTCTGTTAGAAATTTTTAAGCTAACACCTGAAACTTTTAGGAAAAAGTTTTGTGAGCATAGATACAAGGCAAAATAAAGTGTCTGTGAATATGTTGCTGAACTGAGCATTTATTTTCATAGGTGGGTAAGTGAATGTCAGGTCACCACTATTGAAGGGCTGGCAGACATTTTGTTGAGGGAACAAACCCTTAGCACTTTGCCTGAGGACATGAGGATCTGGTTAGCTGATAGACAATGTGCTAGTTCAGAGGAGTTGGGCAAGAAGGGAGACCTATACCTAGCTAGCATGGCATCCCTGCACAGGAAAGGGACCCCCAGTACTGCTCATGGGTCTAAAGGAACCCATGGTGGGCAGCCCAGACTGCCCAAGGGAATCTACCAGTAGCAGGGGAAGCCACTAGTCCAGGTACATGTCCAGGACCTAGGGTTAAATGTTTTGAATGCAACCAGTGGAGCCATGTGGCATATAGATGTCCACAGAGGCTAGGTGGGGAACAAAAGGTGAGAGAGCCAGTAAATGGGAAAGACAAAATGCCAATAGTAGGTTGTCTTGAGACAACAGGGGTACTGAATTACCATCCTGCAGATGTCCTGATAGGGAAGGATTTTGATGAGGTAGTACCATGTGTTTGTGCAGTTACACACAGTCAGGCATCAAGACAAGCATGGGGGTCTGGTAGCCTGGGGGAGACCTAGACAGACTGCATACTTGCAGCCAGGACTGGTTAGGTGGTTACTTCAGGAAGGGAGCTACTTTGTAGCCATGAGACTGAAGGTGAGCCGCAGCTGCTTGTGGGTACTGATGTTCCCTTGGACAGAGTGACTGCAAAGGTAGAGGTGAGTAGTAGTACCCAGGCTGACAGTGAGGCACCGTCAGAGAATGCCAGACTTCCTGTGGAAGGAGAGCTGGTAAGGGGTTACAAAGAGAGAGTTGAGACAGTCTCAGCTCTCAGATCTTACATTGCAAAGCCTGAGGCAAGTAGCTAGTGAGGCACCTGATACTCAAGGGAAGGATGAATCTGTATACTGGTGCAAAGGGTTACTGTATAGAGAGTGGACCCCTGAGGGAGGGCTAGAAGGTGAGAGGATACAGCAGTTGGTAGTGCCTAGAGCCTACCATCTGGCACTTCTAGCCATACCCCATGATATTCCCTTTGCAGGCCATATGGGCATAAAACATACAAAGAGACATATTATGTAGAACTTTTATTGGCCTGGAATTTCCAGAGATGTAACAGGGCACTGCAGGACCTGTTAACAGTACCAAAAGGTAAGCAAGGCAGGAGACAAGGTGAGAGCTCCTTTGATGCCTTTGCCTGTGATTGAGGAGCCATTTCAGAGGGTAGCTATGGATATTGTGGGGCCTCTGAGTACCCCAAGTTCCACAGGGAAAAAGTATATCCTAATGGTAGTAGATTATGCTACAAGATACCCTGAGGCAGTGGCGTTGTCCTCCATTGAGGCAGAAAAGGTGGCAAATGCTTTGTTAGAG
Source organism: Protopterus annectens (assembly GCF_019279795.1). Classification (NCBI taxonomy): domain Eukaryota; kingdom Metazoa; phylum Chordata; order Ceratodontiformes; family Protopteridae; genus Protopterus; species Protopterus annectens. Next base: position 644,637,376 of record NC_056751.1, on the reverse strand, counting down.
ATTTTCAGCAGGGTAGGTTTCCCAAAAGAAATACTGACTTGACAGAGGTGCCAATTGCATGTCAGACCTGCTAGCTTGTCTGTAGAAGTACTGTGGGGTGAAGCACCTGAAGACCAGCCTCTTCCATCCCCAGACTAATGGTCTTGTTGAGAGGTTAAACTCAACAATTAGGTCCATTCTACGGGCATTTGCAGACAAGTTTAAGAGGGAGTGGGACAAATATTTGCCCCATCTGTTTGCTTACAGAGAGGTTCCCCAGGAATCCACAGGGTTTTCACCCTTTGAGTTGCTGTATGGGCATAGGGTGAGGAGACCTCTAGATTTAATTTGAGATGAGTGGGAAGGTGAGTGTGAATCTCACAAGGAGTCTATTGTGGCATATGTCCTAAACCTCAGGACAAGGCTGAGGGAACTCATGGACTTGGCCCAGGAGATCCTGACAGAAACCCAGCAACAGAAAAAGGTATGGTATGACAGGAATGTTCGAGCTAGAGAGTATGCTGTAGGGCAGCAGGTAATGGTTCTCATTCCTGTCAGACACAACAAGCTGCAAGCAGCCTGGGAGGGACCCTACAAGGTGGTAAGCAAGGTAAGTGATGTTAACTACCTGGTAGAACTGCTAGGCAGGAGGCAGGAGCACAAATTGTTCCATGTTTACATGTTGAAACCTTACCATGATATGGAGGCCCTTGTGCTGAGTATTTGCAGTGGATTGCAGGAGGAGTCTCAGGGAGATCTGGTGACTGTCCTCCTCAGTGAGGCCCGGACTGACACCTCAGTGGAAGGGGTAGCAATGTCCCAACAGCTATCTCCTACCCAGGTTCGAGAAATCCTAGCAGTGTTACAGGAGTTTGAGGACGTGTTCACTGGGAAACCAGGGTGTACCCACCTGGTGCAGCACCAGGTGGATACAAGCCCCCAAATGTCTGTTAGGCAGGCCCCTTATAGGGTGCCTGAAAGAGCCAAACAGACTCTGAGGGAGGAGATACAGGAGATGTTTGAACTAGGGGTAATTCAAGAGTCGAACAGTCCCTGAGCCTCCCCAGTGGTGTTGGTGCCAAATTAGGATGGCAGCACCAGGTTCTGTGTGGACTACAGGAAATTAAATAGTCACACAGAGTCAGATGCGTATCCCATGCCTAGGACAGATGAGGCCCTAGAGCAGCTGGGTGAGGCTACGTATCTTATCACCATTGATCTTGCCAAGGGTAACTGGCAGGTGCCCTTGACTTCCTGTGCTAGAGAGATGTCAGCCTTTGTGACTCCTTTTGGCTTGTATGGGTTCACAAAGATGCCCTTTGGGATGAAAAATGCCCCAGTGACTTTCCAGAGGCTGGTAGATCATATCCTAGCAGAAGCAGAGGGGTTTGCCCTTGCTTACCTAGATGATATTGCCATCTATAGCCATTTCTGGCAAGAGCACCTTCAACATGTCAGGGAGGTGCTGGGCAGACTACAGAGGGTAGGGTTGACTATTAATACAAGCAATGTCAGGTGAGTATTCCAGAAGTCTCCTACCTGGGACATAGAGTGGGGAGTGGTAAGATCAGGCCAGAAACTGCCAAAGTGGAAGCCATTCAGGCATGGCTTGAATCTGTTACCAAACAGCAGGTGAGGGCATCCTTAGGGACAGCAGGGTACTACAGAAAGTTCATCCCCAGTTATAGTACCATGGCTGCTCCCCTCACAGACCTGACAAGGAAAAAAAGGGCAGATAAGGTAGTGTGGACCACTGCATGTGAGCAGGCATTCCAGAAGCTTAAAGAAGCTTTGGGAGGACCCCCTGTGTTAGCCAGTCCAGATTACAGCAAATAATTTGTTGTGCAGGTGGATGCTTTGAACCATGGGGTGGGAGCTGTACTTAGCCAAATTTCTTCAGAGGGAGAAGAGCACCCAGTGGTTTATCTCAGTCGTAGGCTTCAACCCAGGGAGGAATTCTATGCAGCTGTAGAAAAGGAAGGTCTAGCTGTAGTGTGGGCACTGCAGAAACTTCAGCCTTATCTGCATGGAAGAAAATTCACTCTAGTTGCAGATCACAATCCCCTAACATGGTTACACCAAGCCAGCCAGCAAAATGCCAAGTTGCTAAGATGGAGCCTAGGGTTGCAAGCATATGATATGTCAGTGCAGCACTCCATTGGGGTTAGCAACGCCAACGCAGATGGGCTCTCAAGACAGGGAATAGGGTAGGGTATACTCAGATAGGCCTAACCTTCCCAAGCAACATTTCTCAAGGGACACTTGAAAAACTAGCTTGAGTTCTCGGGGGGGGGGGTGAAGATATGTGAAGGCTGCCAGCCTAGCTGAATAGAATTTTTTAGATAATTCTGTCATTTGTAAATATTAATGTAAGCCACAGGCTTGTTCTTTTAAATGGAAGAAATTTGTGTTAAATGCTGAGTGTCAAAAATGTAATAACAGTGCACTCTGCTGGAAGAAAGCTTTTAAGCCAAGCCTTGTATGACTTTTTGATCTCAAACTCGGAGCCATGGTGTCTGAACCAGCAGATTATTTCTATTGTTTTGAGACCAGAGTTAATTGCTAGATTTTACATATATAATGTCTTTAATTACTGTGGTTTCCAGACCAGGTACAAGCTTACTAAGAAATGTTAATGTAGAGTTTCTGTTAGCCTGGGAAACCAGAAAACTGTTAAGAATGATGTAATCTAAAATGAGTCAGCAGGATGTATTATCAATTTAAAGGATTTTCTCAGAGACAGAGAGAGAGCATTTTGGATTTTGTCTAAAACTGACAACTCAACAGTTTTTGCACTATATGTAATTTTATTTAGAACTGTGATTGTTCTTAGATATAGATATAGATAGAAAATAGTAAGTTTAGTCTAGCTGTTTTCTGTATTGATGCCAGAACTATTCTACTGTAATATTTAAGCATTTTCCTGTGATCTCTGAACTCTTGACTAGCACTGTGTAGTAAGAAGTATTGTCTTGTGTTTTTATCATTTATTATTGTTGCGTCTTTCGGCTTTTCCCGGTTAGGGGTCACCACAGTGGAACTCCGGTCTGCTAATGATTGGCAGTAGATTTTTTTTTTACATGCCAAGTTGCCAGCCCTGATGCACAACCTTCAACGAAGGTACGTCCATTAATGTGTGTCTCCACACAGAAGATGCTCTAGCTGCGAATCGAACAGGACAACATCGTACTGTGAGTCGACAACGCTACCGCAGCACCACCACCACAGTTTTTTATCATTTATTATTAAATATTCTTAAACCGTTTAACTGTGGCTGTTTTCTGTAGAGATAATTTAAGCACTAGAGTACATTGGCTGTATATAGTAATACTGTCCAAGCCACTCCAATAGCTTTATCCCTAGATCACACTTACTATTTGGGTAACAATAATATTGCACAGAAATAATTGTAAACCCTTTGGTAAGGGCCTTATAGTAGCTGATATTAGTGGTTGTGGCAGTGATTACTACCTTATAGCCTGTTAGAACAGGGGCACAGCTGGAGAACCTGTGCCAGCCTTCCCCAGGAGTGTCTGTTTGTATCTAAATCAAATCTTAAAGTGTGTGTGTGTGTGCCAGCTACTTGGGCAGGGACACGAAGCACTGGTTGGACAGAGAGGGTGCTGGAGGTTTTAGCTTGACCACTAGACTGAGATCTGGACCCTATAGCTGTGCCAGTGGGTAGTCTTATTAGGGATCTGGAGAGAAAGGGAGAAACCAGCCCCAGACTGACTGTGATCTCTGTATGCTCTTAAGGGAAATTGTACTTTACTGTGTGTGTATTTGTTATCCTTCCCAATGTGAATGCCCCTCACTGGTGTTAGTGGTGAGGATTGAGGCTCCTTGATTACTGTGCCAGTGCACGGGCATCACAGTGAGAAATATAAAAAAAAAAATATTTTCAATAATAGTACAATGCCTATGGATATGAGAGGGGGGTGTTATAAAAATAAGTTGGAAACAATTGAGACTGAATGGCAAATCAAATTCAATGCAATTAGGTTCCCAGGACTAAATGAGACAATTAATATAAAGTACACTCAAACTATTTAAAACAAAACCAAAACAAAACTGGAAAGCAGAACCAAGCTGGATAAAAATGGCACGGACTGTTTTATTCAAGGTAAGCGCTTTCAGCTAAGCAAATGCCCAGCCTTCATCAGACAAAAGTCACTCCACACAGCTCTATTTTTATATATAAAAAAAAAAAAAAAAAAAAAACAGTCCGTGCCGTTTTTATCCAGCTTGGTTCTGCTTTCCAGTTTTGTTTTGGTTACAATTAATATAAAGTGTTTTTGAGAGAAAAATAAGCTAAAAATGAAGAATTAAGTGTTTGCTTATAACTTCGTTGATCCTTTTTAAGTATATTTTATTGAAAGTGTATAAATAGTTATGCATTTGTTTGTGTATATATTTAATTTTGTTTAAAGTTAGGAGAAAGTTAAGGGTTAATTAGACAATTAAATGTTTTAATTGTAAATGTGATTTTATTGGTTAATAATTGTTTAACTAGTATGGTGGTATGCACTGTTGTGTATCTTGTTTTCTGAAGAACTCTTTTGAGACAAATGCATTTATTCAAGGTTTATAATGCTAATACGGCTATATCTTTTAATTTCCCTGTGGCATTTGGCATTTTTTTGTTTGCTGATTTAGTATTTGCCTCCTTTCATTAAGTCTTGTCTCTAGCTAAAGTTCTACATAACCAAATTCAGTTTCCATTTTCAGGATCTAGGCTGCTTAAATTCATCCCATTATTGCTTGCTACTGAATTGACACTGAATGTGACCTCTACTCTTCAGTTAACAGGTGGGGAATCCGGAAGATGGCTCTATACTGCCTTTGGTAAGAGTCTAATGATTATGTGTGGTGCCTCAGCAGCATATACTCACTGGGAGGCACCACCTGCAGGCCTGGCTCATAATAACCCTAGCCTGGACATGGTCCACTCAGACTGACTTTAGTGTTCATAAGAATTTTTTTGTAGACTACTTTTTGTTACGCCTTTCAATCTAGCCTTTCTAGCAAAGAGAGGCCTTACTGAGAACATGAGGCTTCAGATGATAAAAGCCAAGATCTTCACTGAACCACATAACCAGCCCTGCCATAACAAAGTGATATTGCACTGGTGGGAAGTTGAATGCAGTTTGCAAATGAGAATACAACTGTCTTGATAAAAATAGATGAAGCAATCTTTTCAAACTGAGACTGAAGAGATCTTGTTTATTATTTCTTCCGACATGCAACAACCTCAACGTTTTTAAAATTAGCTAGTGTGGTTTGGATGGGTATCACAGCCTTCATGTGATGAGTGAAGAAGACTTTATCCTTCTACAAGCAAAAACATATTTAGTTGATGGTTATGAATTGTACAAATTAAACCTTATTTCACACATCTCTACTTTGTTTAATATCTTTCAGATAATATCCATTATTAAGGCTATTTTGGTACTTACGTATTATCGCAACCAGATTTTCACGGTTGCGATTTTCGCTTACTTCAGTAAAAAAAGGGGCCATGAAACACTGGAAGGTGGTATTCAGGCTCTGTATTGGTGGGGGATAACTTTGGATTACCTTCGGAAACAGAAACAGTGGAGAAAACCCTCTTCCAGTTTTTTGCATGCATGTTGCATGCTTGAAATGTCATGCCTGCTGTCGGTGTAATGAACGGATTGTATTCACTGTGTGGAAGGAATCCTTCAGAAAAGGCAAACACAGACACAGAAGTGATGGTTTTGGTGACCTTTATTTTTTTGACAATTTGCGAATACAACAATGGTTAAAAGTAAGCAAGTGTATCTAAAACAATTGCTCAGTACTGTGTTTGACGTCTCTGCTGGAAGTCACATTCATGTAGTCCAACTGAAAACCCAGTCAGAAACTCCCATTTCTATTGAAAAACTATAAGCCCAAACCACTTACAAGTAATTATTTATTATTTATTTATTTATGTATTTTACATTTGTTTACCGGGATAGTCCGACTGGATACATGTCCATTTTCAGTGGAGGCCCGGGGAGAAAAGCTCCACAAAGACAAACTTACATAGATTACACAGAAGTTAGCAAACAATTATAAAAACAAAGTGATTATATACAATGGGTTAGTAGTGTTCCCTAGTAGGGACTCACAATTGTCATGGACAGACAATTAAAAGTAAGAGACATCAGATTGGAAGCAGAGCTTGGTGATGTAGTTACAAGTTATGATAGTTGCAGAATATGCTTTTAGTTTATAACTTAATCAGGGTTGGTACATGGGCATAGCCAATTCACTTTGAGATACTGTTTGAGTTTTTTTTTTTAAGAGACTTTTGGAGGATTGTAGGGTTATATAGTTTGGCAACGAATTCCAGGTTTTGCCAATGAAGTTGGCAAACAGGGATTCACCAGCAGAGTTATTAGCTTTGTGGGTTTGGACCAGTAGTTTATCGGCTGACCGTAGGGATCTTAGATTGCTATATGGCTTAATAATATTTTTAAGTGAGGGTGTAGCCTCAGGGTGGTACAAAATTTTGTGCGCTATTAAGAGTTGATTGAATTGAATTAAGCTGGGCAGTTCTAGCCACTCTAGTTGTTTAAGGTTCTGGCAGTGGTGGGTTCTATAGGTGGAGCCAGAGGCGAATCTGGCAATATGATTGTAGCTATGGGACAGCTTACCTAGTTCAGATTTGTTGAGGTTTGAGAGTACAGGCGAGGCATATAAGAGAGTAGAGAGTAGGTGTGATTGGGCGATTGCAGTCCTAGCCAGTGGGGTTAAAAGTGTCTTGTTTCTATACAGTGATCCTTATTATTGATGGTCTGTATGGTTTTGTTGACCTGTAGGTCAAATTTGAGATAACCCCTAGCAGTTTGGTGTGATTATCTGGGGAAATAGTGGTACCATTGTTAGATGTGACAGAGAATGAAAGTGTGGTGGATCTACTAGTGGGAGAGAGGAGTAGAAGTTTAGTTTTATTGTGGTTCAGAAGTAGGCATTGATTGGTGAGCCAGTTCTCAATAGTGTTAAATGTATTTTGGGTTAAGATTTGCAAGTCGGATGGGGAGGTGGCTGAGCAGATGAGAGTGGAATCATCTGCATATTGGATGCAGGTGGCTTTACGGATAGCAGTGTGGATGTCTATAAAAATAGAGAAGAGTAGTGGGCCTAGTATGGACCCTTGAGGGACACCAAGTGTGAGAGGTAACTGGCTGGAGAGTTTGCCCTGCCATAGTACCACCTGCTGTCTACCAGTCTGGTAGGACTGGAACCACTGGATAGCAGGCTTGTTGAGGGAAATAGATTTTAGTGAAAGAATGAGAAGTTCATGGTTGACCATGTCAAAGGCTTTTGATAGGTCAAAAAAGAGGGCAGAGGTTAGCCTATTGTCATTCTTGTTTTGGCTTATGGCAGTAGTAAAGGAAAGGGGGGCTGAGGTGGTGCTGTGGTATGGCCTGAAACCATGCTGGGAGTCGGATAATAAGTTATTCTGTGAAAGGTATTGCATTAGTTGCTTGGGTACACATTTCTCCATTATTTTGGCTAGTGGGGAAAGAATGACAATGGGTCTATAGTTGGATATGTCTGAGGAGCTAACACCTTTATGGAGTGGGATGATGTGGGAAGAATAATCTTGGTAATCTTCATTAGTAGTGCGACTCTGCAGCAATTTGATGATTGTATCCAGTCCAGAAGTAAAAGCCCTGTAGTACATTGTGGTCACTGATCGACCAACTTTAATAAAGTAAATGAGGACAGCATTGGTATCTTAACATCAGAGCAGGAATATATCATATTTAATTGGGCATCTTGGGATGTACTACATCCAGTCATATCCTGCCGTTTCTTTTTGTGTTCATCAGAGTTCTGTCCCTCCTTACCTAGCTCCCTTTTACAGTAATGGGATAACTTCAATTTAAATAAATAGCTAACATCCATTAAATTAGAACACCAAGCTGACTTTTGGAATAACTTGTTGAACTTATTGATAATGTACCAAAGCTGTAAATATTGTCATCAATGTAATTTAATGCTATGACCTTGATTCTGTAGGATTACATACTCTTTAAATTTCCTGTTGTTAAACTCCCACATATCAAAAATGTAAATATCTGACTTAACTTAGCACAATAGATAGACTGTTCCTCCACTTTAATCAATGTAGTCCAACAGACTATACGCCACACTGGAGGAATACATTTAGAAGAAATCTTACAACAGATAAATTTATTTAAAAATAGTTTTATATGCCAGTGGGTTCCAGAAATATTTACACCATATGTAATGTTATAGCTAGATTCCCAATATATCACTTCTAGTTCTGCATGAGTCCACATTGGGTGATTTAATCTGGCTCTCACATATTGCTGTGTGGCCCTGTGCTATATAGTTGCTTTTATATAATGAAACAAAATGTGGAGGCCTAAGCTATTACTGCTTTTAGCAGTAAATATTTCTCTATGGATTTTGGGTGCTTTCTATAAAAAAATCAAAAATTCAAATATGAAATTAATATATTTTTGATGAAAATCAGCATCAGAGGTGCATGCAGAGAAACAATACATGTGGGATAATTCTCATTTTAGTTAATTGGAGTTTACTCTGAAAAGGATGCCATTTTTTTCCATTTATTCACTTTAAATCTGGTTTCCTTTAGAAGAAGATTAGTATTAATACATTTAGTTTATTTAATCTAGAATTGAGCTAGACACCTAAATAATTGCATTCAGTTGTTGCTTTCAGGGAAAAACAAGTCACTTTGGCAAGAATGTCATATTATTTTGAATTATGGGGAATGATCCGAGGGTTATCCTCATTAATGAATAAACTTGATGATAAAGAAAATACTTAACTCTCTTATAATAAGGAGCTGATATCCTGTTCAGGAAATCCTTGACCGTAAAACACAGTTATCTATGAACCAGGTCAGTTTAGTCATTTAATGCTACTATATTTGTTAAGTAGAATGCTACAGCCAGATCACTTTTCTGTAATACACAGGAAGAAGTTTCTCCTATTAGTATAAATAGGTGGGGAGACTGCAGACAACCTTGTCTTGTTGCCCAAGAGATCTAAAGAGGAGCAGCATTAATACCATTAGGCATTATGATTGTTTTAATCTTCTTAATATTATTATATAAAATTTAAATCTCTAAATTAAATCCTGTTGGAAACTCATGTATTCTAAGGCAGGCTAGATGTAAGTTTAACCCACTGAGCTGAGTAATTTAAGAAAATTCACTAAATCTATTTCAGCTTATATTTTTTAATTAATGCAACTTGTGTATACTTAATCATAGTCTTATAGGTCTGGGCATCAACCATGGCATTTTATGTTGCCCTGTTGATACTAGAGACCTAGCCTGAAACAAAAAGTTCTATTCTGTTGATCAATATCTTCATATAGAGGTTCAGTTCAGTTTGCTATAAGGATATTGTTCCACAATTAATGGGCTTTTGATTGTCTTATCTAAGTGTAGGAAACATTAACACCTTAGCCAAAGTGTTTGAGTCGAGAAATCTTCCCAACTTTTCAGCTTCACTATAAATAGCAAGAAGAGGATAATCTAATTATTTTTTATGCAATATATAAAAGTGAGGTATTGGCCCATCTACTCTTTGGGTTTTACTGGATATTACATTTTAAATAGGAATATAAATTTCTGCTGATAAGATATGCTTCTTTAGATACTTTTAGCATCTTTATGAAGAGATTTAAAAAGCTTTCTATAGCTGATCTATTCATATCTTCACCATTTTTGAATGTTTGTTTACATTCCAAAGCTTTAAGCCCTTCCTCCAAAAAGGTTGATTATTCCATAATTAGGGACACAGACTCACACCTGGTGAATCATAAGAAAATAAATCCCTTCTAAGCTCAACATCTCTTTCTTGTGGACAGATTGAACTTCTGGAGGAAGACACTAAAAGTGCAAACCTCACCCCCTTATCGCCCAACAAAGGTCCAGTCAACATCCCCAATACATGTCCCACACCTCACATCTCTGTAGCTCAAGTGTTAAAGGCCCTATCCAAGGCAAAGAACACAGCTTCCATGGGACCTAATAATATCCCAGGCTGTATTCTACACCATCTTCAGCAAGAACTAGCTTCGCCATTGAGCACCCTATTCAACCACAGCCTAATTTACAGGCTTCATTCTAGCAGAGTGGAGAATTGCCATTGTCATCCCCTTGCACAAAGGTTGTGCCACTACTGACCCAGGAAACTATCACCCCATTAGCTTGACAAGTATGATCTGTAAAGCCATGGAGTGTATTGTTATGGATCTCATCAACAAGGACATAGGCAATCTCCAAGCACTTGACCCCACCCAATTAAGATTTGTCGGGGGCAGATCTTGCCTACTGAACCTAGTTGATTTCTTGAGCCTGTCACCAAGGCCCTGGATGAGAAAAAGTCAGTATCTATAGCTTGCCTTGACCTGGCCAAGGCCTTTGACATAATCCCCCACTCGGGCATCATCAAAAAGCTAACACAACTTGATGTCAAGCCCTATCTCGTCAGATGGTTGGCAAACTGGCTCACAGATAGGACCCATAAGGTTGAAATAGGTACCACCACCTCTGACAGCATACCTGTTACTAGTGGTGTTTCCAGGCATCTTTCTTGGGACCCCTACTGTTTGGCATATACTTCTCAGAGGTCCAGGCAAAGACAAAGGGCCTGTGACTGACCAATCTGGGGATGACTGTATGTTGGGTGCCGTCAATGACTCCTCAAATGATGTTAAGATACTACAAGAGGATCTCACAACTACAAATAACTGGTGCTAAAGTCATGGCTTTAAGTTAAAAGCAAAAAAATATATTATTATACCATTCGATAAAAACACAGTCCTACTGATTACCACATCAGTGGCAACCGCCTAAGCACACAACCTCTAGTGAGAGACCTGGGTACTCAGGTTGACAACAATCTCACATTCAGCCATCATGTAGAGGCAGTGGTCAGAAAAGACTTTTACTTGGTTCATCTCATAAGTAAAGGGATTGCATACAGAAAAAACGAGGTCATTACCTCTCTGTACTCCTCCCTCATTAGACCTATAATTGAGTATAATGCCCCATTTGGTATGTTCCTCTCCAAACACCTGCACCAACAGAAATCCTCACAAAGAGAATATATGGCCTCCAACACCTGTCCTATGTGAACAGGCTCAAATTACTATCATTCTACTTGGTATCATACAGATTGCTCAGAGGTGATCTGTGTCTCGCCTACAATGCAATATCAGAGCCTGCCTAATAGAGATGCTTCATATCCTTTAGTATAATTCCTCATGTAGTACCTGCTTGATAGGCCTAAATCTAATATGCAACATCAACAAAACCTGCTGGAGAGACAGATTTGTCTCCCAGAGGCTGCCCCGTCTCTGGAATAGATTTCCCATACATGTCAAACAGAGTACCTTGCTGACCCTTTTCAAGCGCAACCTTGATGAGTGGAAGGGAAACCACAAATTTGCCCCAGGGGTTCCACTTTTGTCCCTCATTGACAAGGGTGGCAGGTGCTGACTGAGGTTTCTTTTTTGGGGATAAACTCTTGGCTAGACTTGTAAGGACCCCAGGGCCATTAGCCTAGTAACCTCCTATGATCCTATGTCTAAGGTTCCATTACCCACTGTGCACCTCACACACAGGGGTGGTAGGCAAAGGCATAAATTACAGCTGGCTCCAGAGACATGCAAGGCCTTGTCTATACAGAAGCAGATGTTTCACGATGAGCATGGGTGACTGCCACTGAGAGTCAGATAGAGATGGTTAGAGTGCTGCAAGGTGTAAGGGAAGAAATTCATAAGTACTCAGGAATGGTGGAGGCCAGGGATGATGTCATGATGATCCTCATGCAAAGCATAGTTGCTCACATAGCTGTCATATCAACTGCTGTCTGCACACTGGTGACGACTTATCACACAGACAGTGAGGCAATGATGACAGCGGTGGACATGGCTGAGGGTGGGTCCATATATCTCAAGAAAGTACAGCAGCCATGGTTCTAGCTTCACCCAAGAATACACCAGTTAGACATTGTCAGACAGCTACATCATGTAGCAGGATTCGTAGTCAACGTCTAGGTCATGCAGCTCTGTCCAGCCACTGTCAGAAAAATCCCCTGAATCTAGTCAGTATCATCATTATAGCAATTCAGCATCAGACTCACATGAAAGCACTTGCTTCTGATTTATAGGACCATTCTCAACACTATCATTAAGGGACATTGTGTCTGACACATTACAAATGTGACACCCAAGCACTCTTGTACAGATTATAACATATACCTCAACCAACAGTAACCCCAAGAAGTGGCAGAAGAAAAAACACCAAACAGCAAAACAGATTTTGACATCTTTATTGAGGAATGAGAACGTTTATACTAACCTGCATGGTGAAGAAGAAAAATACACCAAAAAAAATAGAAAATAAAAAAGGATGCTGAGACTCATATCCAGTAAAACCCCAGGAGCAGATGGGCTTAATCCTCACTTTTATAAATTGCATACAAAATTCCATTTCATACAAAATTCATTACAAAATCTTAGCAACAATACACTTCTTCAGCATGCATCTGCAGATTAGGGCTACTGTCTGTAAACACTGCTTCACATCACTGACAGTTTTCTCAAAAATACCCCATCAAACACACACACACACACACACACACACACACACACACACACACACACACACACACACACACACACACACACACACACACACACACACACACACAAACACACACACACACACACACACACACACACACACACACACACACACACACACACACACACACACACTAGTGTGCCCTGAATTTGTTCTACTGCCCACTGAACACTGTTCAAATGATGATGACTGTGACCATATGATTTATACATTTGTGCATGGTCTGTGGAAAATGTATGATGTATAGTGTGAGCTGACCATGCACTAACCCACAGGATACAATGGATGCACCAAGTATTATCTTTGTGATTTAACACTGTCAGGCCCATTGTTGTATATTACAAGTCACCACTTCTTGTGTTCTGCATGTAGCATGCAGAAGCCTGCCTGAAGGGGTACTGTCATCAGCTGGCCACTGTCATAATCATCACTTGTGGAACAACCAATGGAAGGAACAGCACTGCCACCATCAGTCACTGGTTATGGCAGTTAATACCAGATGGATGAGTATCCATACTATGCAGAATACAACAAGACATGGACATTCAGCATGCAGTGGGAGTGTCATACAGAAGGGTCCCCACTGCTAGTCCAGGCAATGGAAATGGGCTTTCAGCAGGCTAAACACTTATTTATTTTATTTTATTTATTTATTTATTTTAAATACTTGCTTAATGACTGTCTAGGTCTGGGACTGGGTGGTGTTAAAGCACTCCCTCCACTGCAGCTCCCTGCATGTTATAAACTGGTGCGATTAGCCAAGGTTCAAGTGGGTAACCTGCTCACCTGAAAAACATAATGGGGGCACATGAAGTTGAGGTGCTTACTCCTCATTCAATCCTTACTCAATATTTAGAGGAATAACTATGAGCGAAAAAGGTCTTCATGATACATATACCTACAAGGTGTCCATGTGGTATCCTACCATGCAAGAAGTTGTGGCACAGTAAACTTGTGTGCCATATAATGTAATCTTGGATACTGCCAGGATGCTGGGATGATAAGATGGTGATACAGCCATGAGCATCACACACATACTACCTGACAGTGAATGGAATGGCAACCCTTGCTATTATAGTACCTCTTCCCCATGTTCCAGGTGTGGACCAAATAATCACATGGGCAGGATCTCTTCCATCAACCACCTCAGGAAAATGTGATATTCCATTGATGGCATGGATGGAACTGGTTGCTATGGTGACACTGTGAAATAGAAATTGCCATCCACATGTGAAAAGAGTATGTTAAGACACTGCTACAATATCCTTCAGACAGAAGCCAGTGAGATACCCAGTGTGTCCCCAGTCTATATCTGAAAGGTCCTGCAGCAATTATACTGAGAGCTTTATATACCTTGGTATTCACAGGATAGGAAGGCCATGTATTCCCCCATCCCAGTCTGCAGGCCATACACATTGACCAAAGCCCTTATAATGTCCCCGAGTGCATTAAACCTGTCAAGCAGCTTCTGTTGCTCAAAGTTTTAATGAGTACTCTTTGCCTGTGTCTCCTCCTCTGAAGCCACTGAGTGCTGCTCCATTCACCAGGTTGTACCACAATGGAAGCAAGCAGCTCAAAGCAGATTACAGCAGTGTTAGCAACAAAACCAAGCATCTTCACAAAGTGAGTCAAAAAGGCATGTCTGTGCATCAGGCATTGGTGTATCAGACTGCAATTATGAATTGTACAAGGTGGGAAGTATACCCTATCATAATACAGTAGCATAGCATTTCGCAAACCAGATCTCATTTTAATATCATTATACAGCCATTTACATAAGATATGTAAAAATATCAAAATATTACACTTTGCTGTGACAGAACAGCTTATGAATAATATGTTTCTCTGAACTTCATCTTGAGTGCACCTGTGTGCATCTAATGCAAATACCCACTGCGCATATGCATAATGTCCATGAACACCACCCTAAGTATAAAGAAATATTGTTAGATCCACTAGAAATTTTATAGCAAATGCTCACTGATAATGAAGGAAAAGGGAAGTGTCATGATGCATTTAAAGACACCTACCCTCATAACGAAAAGAGCTGGGGGAGGGTCTAATATAATAGTGCCTTTTAGTGCAATAAGTAAGACAGGGAAATAGTCTGATTCAATGGTAGGTATACACGTTAACAGAGAAAACTAGGTAAAATGATGCTAGTTAGATCCCTTGACAAAAGTCGTAAAAACTTCTAAATTGTCTAGAACCTTCTTTTGGTTACAAGGTTTGGCAAGTTAGTTACCAGTAGACAAGGCTAACACAGAAGCAGGGAAATTAATATCTTAAAAGTAAAAAAAAAATTGCAGGCCAAAGTATTGCATCCTGTTGAGGCATTGTAACATACAAAACCAGTAACTGTGAAAGGAAGGAACTTGAAAATTAAGTTGCTGACTGCTGGGGTAGAGCAGCCTACAGCAGCAGAATCTATAGAAGCAAAATCATGAAAATACTTTTGTTTGTTGTGACAAGACAGGCCATGAAAGCACATGCAAAAATAAGAGACTTAGATAATACTGCAGACTACTAGGACAGAGCAACATATAAGAGTAAAATCAAGGGAAAGACGGGACTGACGCACTTAGCTATTGCAGTTTGGAAGTGTTACTGAGCAGGAAACTAAAGTGATATTACTGACAGTGTTAAAGGGAGACAATAGAAAAATCACGCGGCTTGAAAATATTGTAGTGCAGGGAATCAAAGTGACTACAAAAAAAAAAAACACAAATACTACAGCCAAGTAGTTACCCTGCAATAGAATTTTAATAACTGGTGCTTCTGATACTTCAGCTTACACCTTCTTGGAATAACTTTTTACACCAAGCAATTCATTTTTATATAAGTGTCACAAAGTAAAAAAATTAACCAATTAGTAATTGCTAATTAAATGACTGAATCTTCTTCTTCTTTCGGCTTTTCCCGGTTAGGGGTCACCACAGCCGATTACCTGTCCGCTCATGTGAACAATAGTTAAAATTCCTTTGTTAAAGTGACTGATGCATGAGAAATCCATGCTGTGCAAAGTTCCAAATCTGTGACTATTGCATAACATACCACATAAAGTCACTCAAACATTAATATAAATATTAAACATCCAACTTTTTTTAAATAAACATTTTAGTTAGTCTTCTTTAAATGATTTAAATAATTTAAAATAATAACAAGACAACAGATAGTCAAACTGTCCTCCAAATTCATATCCTTAATTCAAACTTAACTTACTTTCTAGCTTTAAGACCTTTTCAGAAAAATCTCCCCCTCTAGCTGTATGAGGTTTAGCAAGTATGCTAAAGAAAAAACTATCATCCAAGCCATTGATGAACTTGGAAAAAATGCTCTGCAACTGGACTATCCAAATTTCTGTTCCTAATATCCCCAAAATGTTCTAAAATATGTATTTTTACCTTCCTTTTGGTTTGACACACATACCATTTAATGGGTTCACAACCACAACCAAGTATATAAACTACCCCATATGAATCACTACTGAATATTTCAAAACAAACAATTTTTCCCAATAATTTTTGAACCTGACAAGTTCTTGATTTTGCCACAGACTATACAATGTCCACACGCATATGAACCCTGTCGATTCCCTTCTGTGGGTATAAAATTGCTCCTCAGATTTAATAATTCCTTTAAATTTAAGACTCTACCATAAGAAAAAGTTAACAGTTTAGGATATAGTTTACCCACTAAATCATCTTGACTAACTACTGGCCAAAGATAATTGACCAAGTTTCTTAAAATATCACAAAAGTTTTGAAGTTTCATCTTTTGGTGAATTTATTGTGTTTATCAAATCAAAGTGATTAGTAGTACTGAACAGGATGAATTTCTCACTTAGTGTAATCTAAGAAAGGAAATTTAGGAAGTAAAGAAAGAAAAATAATTTAAAAGGATTGCACAACACAGCAATTTTCGAAAAAGTGCCAGCCAGCAAACCACCCAAAAAGTGAAGAAAAAGAATAATCTTTGCAAAATACTGAACTCTGTGTCAAATTAAAACAGAAAATCTCAAAAGTGAAGACTCCTAAGCACCAAGTGAGTGCTGGAGAAGAGTTTACCTGTAAAAAATGTTGGTGTGATTATAATACCTGACCAGAGTTCTAAGTGCTCTTCTTTCAGTACAAGACAGAAAAATCAGGACTCTATGTAGTAGTTAAATAAAGTAGTGAAACAAGAACAATGCTAGCTGAAATGTGTTATGAGATGCCCTTTTCAGGGGTGTATGGAGAAGAAAAAGTAAATGAGAGAGCAGTATGACTTTACCCTGAAGAAGAAGGAAAGTTATGTAGAGAAGTAAATGAATGTGAAAGGTCATGCTGATTCACCCAGAAACAGAAGAAGAACAACATAGAGAGAACAAGAAAAAGAAGATGATAGTGTACATTGAGAGACAAGGTAACCTTGAGAAGAGCTCTATTTAGAGTCCTGTTCTATTTATCAGGTCAGGAAATTGAAAAAACTAGGCAGATAAATAAGGCAAAAAAAAAAAAAAAAGAAAAGAAGGTGGAATATGGGTAGTAACTAGACAGTGAAAAAGATTCAGTCTATTTATTATCAGATGCATGCTGCAATGCTAGACCAGCACTAAACCAAAACTGTAAGATAAGTCAAGTATAGGAACTGAAGGTAAACTATTGAGGAATACTGAATCTAAAACTATGAGGGATATCAGCACTGGAACTGAAAATGAGTTAATGAGGATTTTTGAATCCAAAACTATAAGGGACATTAGTGCAGGAACTGAAGAAATTATCTATACAAGACAGAAGTATACAAAGAAACTTAAAAAAATGTTAAAATGGGATTCAGAGTAACTGCACTTTGAATGACTGATGTAAACCATTTTGTATGGACGTCTTTCTAAATCCATGTGCTGTTAGTTAACAGATAGATCTTCTGCAGGATTTTTTTTCCTATTTACTATTCATTTTACTGGTTAGACCCACTGGGCACAAGCATCCCATTCTTGGAGCAGCCCAGGAGCATTGTCTTGTTACATGAATTGTTACAGTATGTAAGTGAAACTGAGGGAAAGAAACTGAGGAATGCAGGATGAAGCTTGTTAGTTCACAGCTTTAACCATGAATCATGAATAAACAGTATAGCACCACTTCATACAAGTACGTTCAGCTCATAGTGTTTGTGGGAGTAAACTGAAACAGCAAAATAGTGTTTCTAGAAGGAAACAAAACTGCAAATTAAAAATATTTCAGCTATTATTTATTTAGAAACTATTAAAATATTTTCCAGAATGGACTGATGTTATCTAGAAATACCATGTTAATGGTATAGTTACAAACTTTTCACATGGAATATGATGTTCTTGTAATTTAAGCAGCACATTTAATACCATGCGTATGCTGAAATGTGAAAACTTTGGATCTAAATAAAAAAAGCATTGCCCACAACCTTTTAACTTGTGAAACATAACATTTTGAATGCACTGAAGAATTGCTGTCTTAGTCTGAGTTTGCTAATTGATTTAAGATTACCAACTGATTTATAATTTCTGCTTTCAATGCTATCAACTGCCTCATGAGTCCTCATCTTATTGGCTACGTATTTTTAGCCACTACTGGTGCAGTTCAGTTCTACTACAAGCCAACATTCATCACTAACAAAGAAATCTATGTGTTGAAATTACATCAAAGAGGCACTGACTGATACTTCAGAACAGCATGCAGCTAAGTGCATAATAAATGGCACAGGTGAATAGTTGCAGCTGAGTAGAATATCTTGTCATACTGTTTATTTTCAGTCAGAGTTTTAAATAATGTTAGAAACAGCTGCCAGCTGTAGGTAACAGAAGGATGGAGTCCCAGCTGTGACCCAGAATACCTGGGGTCACCTAGCAGTCCTGATACTTGGGAAGCCAATGAGGGAGGGACAGAATAAGTGCTCAATGATGTCGCTGTATTCCTTACTGACATCAGAGGAGAGGATGTACTGCTGGCATTATTTTGGAACAGGGATGTGTGTTTGATTTCTCATCAAGCCATTCACAGCACCCTTCTTGGCCCTGCACACAAGTACTACAGTGAAAGCCTTGCAGGTCCTCCTTGTGTTATGTGTGCATATGTCAGGTGGAAGTGTGTGGTTAGGACTCATGAAATGATCCCAAATCTCAACAGACTATGCAAGCTTTTATTCTCAGAACCACCATGCAAATGTTCAACCTGGAAACAATTAGGGTCCATCCTTGAATGAAGACAGATCTGGTCTATGAGAAGCATGCAGCAAACCCTCACACCATAGGGACAAGGGTGTCTCTGGCCCTGGCATGGCAGTAAGAAAATGTATAGAGTAAAGAAGGCACCAAAGCACACTTCATTCTTACCTAGAGGACTGCTATTTACTAGAATACTCTCACTCCCTGCACTCAACCATTACCCAAGGTATGCTGTCATTTTACTAACCTCCATTGGAAGATGAGAGTCCCCATGCAGTAATGTAAGTTGTCAATGGTTGCAGTAGACCAGAGGAAAAATATGTAAACGATGGACCAAACCTGGGAGGTCAGCAGGAACAAGGGATTAAAAGAACATAAAAAAAAAATTTTTGAGAATCAAACAGCTTTTTGTTTGTTATCAGGTCATTATATCGTTCAAAGCTTTGAATTAAATCAGAATGGGGGAAGAGATCACAGAATGATAATAGAAAAGGCAGCACATTTCTCTGAGATAAAATAAAGCCAGACTAAATTTTGTTGATTAGTACAAGGCCATACAATACAATGCATTGCTTGTACATTTTGATGCAGAGGAAGCATCCTGTCTCCTGTCTCCTCCCTTTAAAATCCCTGAAAGATGTATGCATATACAATTTCTCCACTATCACTTACAAAATGAGCTAATCGCCAATACCCAACATGGATTTCAGCCAGATCACAGCACCTCCACTTGCATTACTATCAATCATTTACAGACATGACCAATAAAGCTTGCAACTCTAATAAACTTGTATATGCTGTATTTCTAAATCAAAAGCCTTTGACATGGTCTCTCACAGTAAACTCCTTAATCAACTGT
This sequence comes from Protopterus annectens, assembly GCF_019279795.1. Lineage (NCBI taxonomy): Eukaryota > Metazoa > Chordata > Ceratodontiformes > Protopteridae > Protopterus > Protopterus annectens. The sequence continues at coordinate 644,617,692 of NC_056751.1, read as the reverse complement.
CCACTTTGGTTCTGTCATCTCCACCTATCCAGTGGTTCTCTAGCTACCTTGCCAACAGGCAATAAGCTGTAAAATGCAAGGATTCATCTCTGCATACCTTTCCACTTCCAAAGGAATCCCACAGGGATCCATCCTTGGCCATTTGCTATTCATCTTCTTGTGAAGGCACTTTGATTTAATATGCAGATGACTCTACCATAATCTGCTCTTCAAGCACCTTAACTCACCTCAAAAACTCACTCAACAAGCTGTTATCTCCATTGAAACCTGGCTTACAAGAACACAACTCCTACTCAACTCTCCAAGAAACAAACTCTTCCTCTTTACCCCAAAACCTCAGACTCCTAACAAAGCATCTTTCAAATTTTTTTGGCAAATGGCACTAACATTGAATTAGTCCACCATACCAAACTATTAGGAGTCATACTAGATGATAATTTAAATTTGACCTCCACATCCAAAGCAATATCAAGAAAATCCATCAAAAACTAGGCATGATCTACAGAAACAAACATTTTCTGAGCCAACCCATGGAAATTACTCTAGCCAAACCTACTTTCTGAACTCCCTACTCAATGGAGTACCAATTCTAACCAATTTACAATCCTCCATAAAAAAACAAACTTGAAAGCTGCTACAACAAAATTGCCAAGGTTGCTACTAATTCATCCTCTTTTACCCATCACTGTAAAGCTTTGCATACTGCATACCCTTAGCTGGCTGGAACTCCCCCTCCACCTCTCCTACATTCAACTTATACCAATACATACAATCATGCGCAAACCATTAACCTGCTCAGCTTTTACCCCTCTAATCAACACATATTTCCCTAAAAAAACTCTTAGATCGGAAGACAAACAGCTTCTCACCATAAATAAATCCCTGGATAAAGTCTATACTCATACTCAATAGCAAAAAAAAATGGAAATCCTTACCTCTAACTATCAGAACTATTTGTAACCTATCCACCTTTAAATGCTCCCTAAAAGAATACCTTACAAAATCTTGGACCTGCTCCTGTGCCATTCCTGGCTGAACTAGCTCACTGTACTTCACTCACCCCTTCAACCTAGATCACAGTCACAACCCTAAACAGCCTCCTACTCCACTCAACTCCTTACTTTTGTTTTTCCCACTAACTTACCTTATTCACTTCATCTCTGCAGACCTTGCCTTTACCTCTTTCTCTTTTCTCCCTACTCACTTAAGCTACACTTTTCTTATAATCTCCTTCTCTCTATCCTTCTTTCTTCCTTCTATAACCATAATATAAACACCATTGCTCATACTAAGTCTTCTCTCAATTTCCCCTCACTGTCTCTAATCCTGTAATCTCTTAAATCTCTTTAAAATATCTTATCATATGCCACAGGTCTCATTTATCACATGCTAATCCATGTAACAAATAATATGACTACTGAGTTTTTCCTCACATATTTTCTCCAACTCATGTTATTGTCTTTCGTTGCACATTACTATGAAACATATGCTCTATGTTTTTCTCATTACATTTTTTCACTCATGTTTTTTAGTATAACGTGATACTTTGTGATTTAACATATGGGCAGATTCAATAAAGCCTAAACTAAGTTTACACAATTTGTATTTAATAAAATTCCTATCACTTTTTTGTGCTTTCCAGTCACTCAGAAAGATTACACTAAGTGTACATGTAGTCTACACTTTATGGTAACCTTTATAAATCCCCCTCAGTATTTAAAGCAATAAAAAAATCAGTAGGAAAACTAAAATTAAAAGGAAGAAGGTATGAGTTATGTATGTGTTTAATGTTCACTCAGAGCAGTGTACACTTAGTGCAGGCTTTATTGAATCTAGCCCTTTATGTACTTGATTTTTGAAAGACTGTGATTGTAGAGCTTTTCTCCCCGGGCCTCCACTGAAAATGGGCACTTTCTGGCCCAGTCAGAATTTCCTGGTAAACAAATATCAAATAAATAAATAAATCAGCATTGTGATGGTGGTTCTACATCACTCACAATATGCTTAGTATTACCCCTTGAATTATTCTGCTATTAAAGTGACATGAAAGTTACTTCTCAGCCATGTAAGAAGTCAAGCGTGTGCAAAATGTAAAAAACCAAAAAAACCAAAGTATAACTGGAAAGGTTTTCCACCATGATTTGGACTATAAAAAAACATAACATTCAAGACTGAAAAGACCATCAACCTGTTGTGCTGAGCTTCACGATATCCTGTCATTTTATCATTTCATCAGTAATGTTCATATTGATGGGGATTATTGATTTTATTTGTAAGTATTTGTACTCTGCTGCGAACAAGAACTCATCAGACATAATTATTCTGTTATGCTTTAAAATTCATATGAATGAAATAAATACTACCACTGAAGATCAACATCAAACAGGGACAGTCTGATACAGCAAATTATTTTATTTGTTTTAATCTGTGACTATTATCTTTCTTTTTCAGTAAGGGAATGTTTTAGCCTCATGTCCTATACATTTTATTAGCTTCATATGTCAAGTAAATTATTATCTGTCATTAAATGCTTGAGAAAATATCTGATTCATTATTGCATTTCTCTTGCATGTTAAGTGTCTTCCTGCATTACTTGTCATGACTGCAAGTGATTATATGGAGGTAGGTTAATGTAATTTTCTACTTCTTCAGTAATATAAAGCAACACCAAAAATCAAACCGCTTTATGAGTAAGCCAGTTACATTTGTAATGGAAAAGTCAATGTGTGTGTGTGTGTGTGTGCGTGTGTGCGTGTGTGTGTGTGTGTGTGTGTGTGTGCGTGTGTGCGTGTGTGTGTGTGTGTGTGTGTGTGTGTGTGTGTGTGTGTGTGTGTGTGTGTGTGTGTGTGTGTGTGTGTGTGTGTGTGTGTGTGTGTGTGTGTGCGTGCGCGTGTGTGTGTGTGTGTGTGTGTGTGTGTGTGTGTGTGTGTGTGGGGGGGTGTGGTTGTGTGTGTGTGTGTGTGTATTTATCAATATCTTAACTTCAGGCACAAAATATGCTGTACCTACCTTTGCTAGTCAAGGGCAGCACAACAATATTGCTTATGAAACTGAAAAAAGAATATTTGGTTTTACATCATGCTATCACTATTAATATAATAAACCATGTCAATCATTTTGCTGAATTTTATTTTAACTGACCATTCTATACATCCAAATAGTAATATTGTTTCTAGTGTCTCTTACACTGGTGATCTGCAACCTTATCCATCCACTCTCATAAGAAATTACCCTCTGCTGTTTAATAAGGCCTAGATGGCAAATGCCTCACAAATAATGAGCTACCCTAGTTTATGTAAAGGCATAATGTAACCATTGATGAACTACCCTTTGTCTGTCCAGCAGCCTGAATTATGACAATGACAGTGTCTGGAGCTGTAAATCATTGGTAAATGTTCAGGAAGAAGTAGATGTAAAGGATGGAGTTCATGAAATATGTTATGCCCATTGCAGGCACCTTGTGCCAAACTTACACAAGGCATAGGTGTTATCCTGTAGCACCTAACTCATAAACTTCTGCTTTGCACACCTCCACAGTAATGCACTAAATTTATTTAAAATATTTTTATGCAGACTGGTTCTACTTACACAAGACAGGGTGAGTTTGATAAACCCCTGTCTAAACATTTTCAACTAACTGCCTGGATGATTCAGTTGTGATTCCTTTTAAGCACCTTTTTCATGACAAAGTGCAACAGATACTAAAGGAGGCAAGAAAATCTGCTACTAAGAAATCTTATATTGGCAATTTGAAAACAATGTTTATTTGGTGCCTACGTAATAACGAGGGTCCTATCAGAAATTATGTACCACTGATTCTGAAATATCTGTGTGAGTTACTTTACTCTGGCCTGTCTTACCCCTCTGTCAAGGTACATCTTGCAGCAATTTCAGCATGTCTTCCCCATGAAACCTCTCTTTTCTTTTCTCTCTTTTTGATAACAGTTTCTTAAGGGGGTTTTACATATTAGACCTCCTACAAAATAGATGTCCCATTCCTGGGACCTTAAATTTGGCCTGGGAAAACTAAATATGTCTTTCTTTGAACCAGCTCATCAAGTTCATTTAAGGTTCACCACATGAAAAATGGAGCTTCGTATTGCGCTGATATTTGCAAGAAGAGTATCGGAGTTAAGTTCTCATGGTGAGTGAACTCAGTCTGGTCTTCCATATAGATAGGGTCTCATTAAGAATAAAACCCCTTATTTATGCCCAATGCTGTATCAGAGTTTACTTTGAATCAAGTCACCAATCTTCCAGAGGTCTACCCAGATCTTCAGAACCAGAACTTGCATAGGCCTCTCGGGTACTATTTTAACAGAACTACATCCTTTTGAAAAGCAGATCAGCTATTTATTTCTTAAATATTGTGTCTTTGGATCTCTGCAGTTAGCCATCTGAGCTCACTGAAAGTTGTTAGACTGCTTTGAAATTCCTTTGTTAGTGTTAATTAGCTTGGGGGTTTCTGCTAGCATTAAAATCTGTGTTGGTTACATTTCTAGTAATCATTTTAAATCGAGTTGCTGGCTACTGAGACTTGTCTGCATATTTCAACTGGACACAAGCTGATTTAAGTATATTTTCTGCACATATTTAAGATTTGAGTGAGTAAATATTGTGTGTCTTGGATTCAGTAAATATTGTGTCTCTGAACCTCTGCAGTTAGCCATCTGAGCTCACTGAAAGTTGTTAGACTGCTTTGAAATTCCTTTGTTAGTGTTAATTAGCTTTGGGGTTTCTGCTAGCATTAAAATATGTGTTGGTTACATTTCTAGTAATCATTTTAAATCGAGTTGCTGGCTACTGAGACTTGTCTGCATATATCAACTGGACACAAGCTGATTTAAGTATATTTTCTGCACTTATTTAAGATTTGAGTGAGTAAATATTGTGTGTCTTGGATTCAGTAAATATAGTGTCTCTGAGTCTCTGCAGTCTGAGCTCACTGAAAGTTGTTAGACTGCTTTGAAATTCCTTTGTTAGTGTTAATTAGCTTGGGGTTTCTGCTAGCATTAAAATTTATTTATTATTTATTTATTTTACATTTGTTGACCGGGCTAGTCTAACTGGATACATGTACATTTTCAGTAGAGGCCCGGGGAGAAAAGCTCCGAGCAGCAACAATGACAAGGAAATACAATAAAGTATAATTAAAATAAAATAAAATTTGTTACAAAATTAACATTAAAAGGTAGAGTTATACAGAGTTATTTAACAAATTTAGGCTAGAATCAAATACTATGAGTAAAAACAAAAATTAAAACAGAAGATAGATAAAGTAAAACAAAAATAGTTTTTTTTTTTTTTTTTTTTTTTTTTTTTTTGAGAAAGAGTATGAGGGGGCAAGAGATATCAGTCAGGTTTGGAGCAGGGACAAAGCCAGTGGGATTTAAGATATTCTTTAAGGTTCTTCTTAAAAAGTAGAGTAGAAGTAAGGTTGGAAAGTTCAGAAGGAAGATGATTCCAGCTCTTTCCTATGGTGTTTGAGAAGAGTGAGTCCCCAGCTTTGTTGTTGGATTTAATGGAAGAGATTTGAAGTTTATTTGCTGAGCGTAGAGTTGCAAGATTTTTGTAAGGGGAGATGAGATTAGTGAGGATTGGGGTATTTTTAGGGTAGTATAGGATCTTTTGGGAGATTTTTTGGGTTGGTTACATTTCTAGTAATCATTTTAAATCGAGTTGCTGGCTGCTGAGACTTGTCTGCATATATCAACTGGACGCAGGCTGATTTAAGTATATTTTCTGCACTTATTTAAGATTTGAGTGAGTAAATATTGTGTGTCTTGGATTCAGTAAATATTGTCTCTGAATCTCTGCAGTTAGCCATCTGAGCTCACTGAAAGTTGTTAGACTGCTTTGAAATTCCTTTGTTAGTGTTAATTAGCTTGGGGGTTTCTGCTAGCATTAAAATCTGTGTTGGTTACATTTCTAGTAATCATTTTAAATCAGGTTGCCGGCTACTGAGACTTGTCTGCATATATCAACTGGACACAAGCTGATTTAAGTAAATTTTCTGCACTTATTTAAGATTTGAGTGAGTAAATATTGTGTGTCTTGGATTCAGTAAATATTGTGTCACTGAATCTCTGCAGTTAGTTCCCCACCCCCCTCCCTGTTTCTTGTTGTGGTGTTAATCTTGGTGGCTTTGGGAGTGCCCGCCCCTGCTGTAAATCTCTTTTTGCACACTCCTCCTCCACCCATCTCATTCGTTCACTCAACTGAGTACAGTGAGATCATATTTTGATTTTGGATACTCTTACCAGCCCCATCTCCTCTGCGGTGTACAGAGAGAGCACTTGGAAAGGGCATTCCCCTATAGTATCTTAATCTGTTCTGTTTCCTCCATCTCAAAAAAAAAAATTTGCACTTCATCTGCCTTACCATATTTGTGTTTCTTCCTACTTTATTACCTTATTTTGCTTTTGCCTCTTTTAAAAGTACTCAATTAAATTTATTCTGCTGCCTTTATTACTGCTTGTTAGTAGCCTGATTAAATTGTAACTGTTATTCTAAGGCCCTTGGTTTAAGCACTTGGGCTTCAAACCAGTTGTTTTACATTAAGAAGGTTTGTGGTCTGCACTGTTGTGGCAGGACAGGTAGCGTACATCCTTCTAAGTTGGGAACTGCTGATTGAAGGCTCAGTGTCTGTTATTCTAAAAGTGTATTAGTTCTAGGTTAAGGACTTGGGCTTCAGGCCAGTTATTTTACATAAAGAAGGTTTGTGGTCTGCACTCTTGTGGGTGGAGAGGCTAGATTCTGCCCTTCTGAGCTGGGAATTTCTGGTTAAAGGCTTATTGTGCATGCTTACTTGAACTGTTTCCTTCTGAAATCGGTATGCCTTGTTTGCTGTAGCATAGACTTGATTCAGGCCAGCTGGATCTAGCTTTGTTTGTATGACTTGTGCACTGACCCAGGCCATCTTTTTTGGAGAAGGTTTCTCTGTACCCTAGTGGCAGGACTGTGTAGTTAGAACTTGTCTGATTGAAGACTGCTGGAACAGGGCTCAGTTTTAAGCTTTTTAACTGGTTAATTTGGTAAAGTGTTGTTTTGATTGTATCTGCTCTATTTTCGGGAATATATATATATATATATATATATATATATATATATATATATATATATATATATATAAACTTGTTCTCACCTTTCTGAACTAGTATAGTCCAGTTTTCATGTTATTGCTGAATCCAGGGTTGTGTTACAAGTTTCTGTGTTGCCATACCTTACTTGGATAGAAGGAAGTTTCTCTGTTCACCTGTGAGACAGGGGAGCTTTGAGCAGGCTATCTGTCCCTGGAGGAGTGGTTTCAGCCCAGAAGTTAGTAGTTTATTGGCCTTTTTGTGCTAATTTTAATTGTATCTGCTCTATTTTCTGAAAAAAAATTATATACTTGTTTCCCACCTTTCTGAACTAGTATAGTCCAGTTTTCAGGTTATTGCTGAATCCATGGCTGTGTTACAAGTTTCTGTGTTGCCATTACCTTACTTGGGTAGAAGGAAGTTTCTGTGTTCACATGTGAGAGAGGGGAGCTTTGTACAGCCTATCTGTCCCTGGAGGAGTGGTTTCAGCCCAGAAGTTAGTAGTTTATTGGCCATTTTGGGCTAATTTCTATCTCTTTCACTTCCCTGCTATAAAAACTTTGCATAGTTCTTACATTTGTATTCCGCTCAGCAAGTGACTTCCAGGTGTTCTGCAGAGTCTACAGCAGCAGGGAGACAAAAGAGTGACTTTGGAGTGATTAAGTATCACTTTTCTGCTTTTCTTGCTGTCTTAACTAATTCCGCTTAAAACTCCAGTTTTTTTTTTTTTTTTTTTAGCGATTCTGTGATTTAAAAAGTTTGTTATTGTATACAACTCCGAACAGCTCCTTGTGGTGTCCTGCAGAGTGATAGAGGCAACAGAGAGACCCAAGAGAGACTTTTCCAGATTTAAGTATTTTTTCTCTGTTTTTTTGCTCGGACTGCCTTTTCCCGCCTAAAAAGCGAATTTCTAACTGATCTGTGCTTTAAGAAGTTTAAATTGCATTTGCCTTCTGCTTATTACAGTTTTTGCACTTGTTTTATATCAATTTGAGTCGTTTTTGTACTGTATAACTGTTGTAGGCTACACACTAAAGTGCGCTAGCCTGTTTATAGCATTTACAGTATTTTCTGTGTGTTTTTCTGCTGTTTTCTGAAAAAAAAATTCTCTTTTCCCGCCTTTGCTGAACTAGAGTAGTCCAGATCTCGGGTTTTGCTGAATTCCGGACTGTGGTACAGTTTCCTGTGTTGCCCATATCCTTACTTGGATAGGAGGAAGCTTCTCTGTTCACCAGTGAGAGTGGGGAGCTTTGAGCAGCCTGTCTGTCCCTGAGGGAGTGGTCTCAGCCCTGAAACTGGTAGCTTATTGGCTGTTTTGGGTCAATTCCTATCTCTTTCAGTTTCCCTGCTTTAAAACCCACATTTGCATGGTTTTGCACCAGTATACAGCTCCGCACAGCTCCTCGTGGTGTCCTGCAGAGTGATACAGGCAGAAGAGAGACCCAAGAGAGACTTTTCCAGATTTAAGTATTTTTTTCTCTGTTTTTTTGCTCTGACTGCCTTTTCCCGCCTAAAAAGTGAATTTCTAACTGATCTGTGCTTTAAAAAGTTTAAATTGCATTTGCCTTCTGCTTTTTACAGTTTTTGCACTTCTTTTATATCAATTTAAGTTGTTTTTGTATTGTATAACTGTTGTAGGCTACACACTAAAGTGCGCTAGCCTGTTTATAGCATTTACAGTGCTGTCTGTGTGCTTTTCTGCTGTTTCCTGAAAAAAACAAAAAAAACAAAAAAAACAAAAAAAATTCTCTTTTCCCGCCTTTGCTGAACTAGATTAGTCCAGATTTCAGGTTTTGCTGAATTCTGGACTGTGGTATAGTTTCCTGTGTTGCCCATATCCTTACTTGGATAGGAGGAAGCTTCTCTGTTCACCAGTGAGAGAGGGGAGCTTTGAGCAGCCTATCTGTCCCTGGAGGAGTGGTCTCAGCCCTGAAATTAGTAGCTTATTGGCCGCTCTGGGTCAATTCCTATCTCTTTCAGTTTCCCTGCTTTAGAACCCACATTTGTGCAGTTTTGCATGATTTTGCGCATAGTGCAGCATCGGGCAGCGCTGCTTAAACTGGTTTAAACTATTCCTGGCTCCACAAAGTCTGCTCTTCACTTTTTCCCTTAGAACTGTTCTAAATCTCAAAGTAAGCACTCTATTTTCATTCTAAAGCCCTGCAGTTGCTCGTATAAGTAATCTTATAAGTAAGCACTAATAAACTAAAGCACTACACCCTCTTATACTCCCTTTAAGTACTTGGCTCCCTATTAGTCCTTTTTGATCAGTCAAAAAGTAGTTCCTTATACTATTCTGGCATGTCCAAAAGTCAGTTTCGGGTTTACTCTCCAGTCCAACTGGTGAATCTGGGAATCTTGAGGCAATGTTACAACTGCCTTATGTACACAGACCACCCTCTCCTCCTCCCAACAAGCTCAAATATATGTGAGAGATGCAACTATATAGCCAAACAGGAGGCTGAGCTCTCTCAACCCAATACTGGGGCAGTCAGTCAGGAGGAGAAGGTAACCACACACACCACAAATCCAGTCTCACATAGACCTATCGCAACAGAAAACCAAACACATAAATACACAAAAACATACTCGGAGGCTCTAAATAAAAATCTGCCCAAGCAGCAGAGACCTCCAAAGCAGACATCCAAGCAACCGCTACCCCACAACAATACCCACGTATCACATAGTTCACAAAGTCAGTGTGCCACACAGTCACAGCCCTTAAGGCTAAACAACACAACTAATACACTTGTAATAGGTGACTCTATTGTCAGACACACTGACGTCCCACTCACCAGGCTGAACAAGGAGAATGTCACTGTAAGCTGCCTGTCGGGTGCCAGGATCTGCCACATAACACAAGCACTCAGGTCACTCCAAAGCAAGTACAAATATGACTCCATCATTGTCCATGCTGGTATGAATGACCTGAGACTTACCTCCCTGGACTACATGAAAAGAGACATAGAGGAGCTCTCTGATCATGTAGCCAAGGCCGGTATGACCCTGACCTTGAGTAGCATCTTACCTCACCAAGAATGATGCCACAGTATAAAGACAAAATGATCAATTTTAACAATTGGCTAAAGTATTGGTGTCATTCAAAGGGGATCCAGTGTCTGTCAACCTAGGATGACATGCTCGACAAGCCATGTTACTTCGCTAGGGACGACTTGCACCTGTCATCCCTGGGCTTTTGAATACTGGCTAAGGCTCTTGCCACCCCCATAGTGCCTTTTTTAGGCAAGGCTCAAAAGACAAACCTACCTCCATAGACAACACAAAGTAAAAGAAACTAAGGGTAATGCTGCTTAACGCCAGAAGTCTAAACCTCAAGATGCATGCACTCGAGGCTCTCCTCAGTATGGAGAATATTGATATCTGTGCAGTAACAGAAACCTGGTTCAAGGCTCCCGAGAGCACCCCAGCACTACCAGGTTATACCTCATACCATGCTTTTCGGCTCCAAAACTCGGACCAAACCACAAAAGGAGGGGGAGTATCCATATTCATCAAAGATACCCACACCTCCAGGTTAGTGGCATTGCATGAAGCATCGGAGACCATCCATATGCATCTAACAGTGGGCAAAACTGCCATTCAGTTTGTAGCCTGCTACAGACCACCCTCCCAAACTCAGGAACCCCACTCAGCTTTCCTGAGAACACTGGAGAATATGAAGGTCTCTCCAAACACCATTATATTGGGTGACTTCAACTACCCAAACATAGACTGGGAGCACTACTCAAGCCCCAACACCCTCACCCAACGGTTCCTAGAATTTATAAACTCAAATGCTATGGAACAACTGGTCACCACTCCCACAAGAGGGAAAAACATATTGGACCTGATCATCACCAACATGGGGACTCTATGTTCCATACCAGAGGTATACCCCTCATTGGTAAGATCTGACCATAAATTAATCTCACTGGACATCCATATCCTGTCCCCACCCCCAGCCAAGGAAACCACGGTGAAGAACTTCTCAAAAGCAAACTTCGCACTTCTCAAAACTGAGGTGGAATACTTCAAAGCCCCCGGGCCAGTGGAAAATACGGCTCAAACCGCAGAATCCTTTACAAACGCTTTCTATGGACACCTACAGGAATGCATGGATCATGCTATCCCAAATAAAACCAAGACTCATTCCTCCAAAGGCAGGAGACCTGTCTGGTGGACCCCAGCCATAAATAAGCTGTACAGCAGAAGGAGGAAGCTACTACATAATAGAGCAAAATCCCAAAAAAGGAAGGCATCTCTGATCAGTACTAGCAAGAAACTACAATCCCTCATAAAATCATCTAAGGCCAGCTTTGAAAGAAAAACTGCACAAGATGCTAAAGATAATCACAATGCCTTCTTTAGTTATGTCAGGAACCCGGGTGGTAACTCCCAGATATGCTCTGAGTTAGTTCAAAATGACAAAAAATACACTGAACCCACAGACATTGCCAACATCCTGGCAGACAGATTCAGTGCAAACTTCTCCCCCCCTTCCCCCCAAAAGAGCAATGTCTATCCCAACAGAGTGTAGCCACCCTGACATCACAGATGCACAGGTGAGAGCTGCCCTCTCCAAAGCAAAAAACACAGCATCAATGGGACCAGACGGTGTCCCAGGCTGCATCTTACACGAACTCCAAAAAGAACTGAACCGTCTCATAAAGTCGCTGTTCAATCTCAGCCTTACTACAGGACATGTACCCAAGGAATGGCATACAGCAACAGTGGTCCCACTCTACAAAGGTGGTGCCACAACGGACCCTGGAAACTATCACCCTATAAGCCTGACTAGCCTGGTCTGCAAAGCTATGGAGCGTATCATCATGAAACTCATAAACAAAGACATTAGCAACCTCCAAACACTGGATCCTACCCAATTCAGCTTTGTTAAGGGCAGATCTTGCCTCTTTAACCTGGTCGACTTCTTTGAACCAGTCACCAAGGCCATAGATGAAGGGAAGGTAGTCCACACAGCCTACCTGGACCTCGCAAAAGCCTTCGACACAATACCTCACTTGGGCATCATAAATAAGCTCACCAGCTTAAATATCAACCCCTATGTCACAAGATGTGTTGCAAACTGGCTCAGGGATAGAACCCACATGGTCAGAATTGCAGGTGCCATGTCAGACTCTAAACTAGTTACAAGTGGCATCCCACAAGGCTCAGTCCTGGGACCTCTCTTGTTTGGTATATATTTCTCTGAGGTACAGGCTAACATGGGAGGACTATGGCTGACCAAGTTCGCAGATGACTGCAAACTGGGTGCCATAATCGACTCACTGACTGACACAAGCATCCTCCAAAAGGGTCTCACAGAGACGGATAACTGGTGCCAGAGCCATGGCCTAAAGCTAAATGCCAAAAAGTGCATAGTCATCCCCTTTGGGAAAAACAAAGTGCCCACAAATTACCACATAGGTGGTAATCCATTAAGTACGGAAGAAGTAATTAGGGATTTGGGGACCCAAGTAGATAGCAATCTCTCCTTTGACAATCACATTGCCAAAGTGGTTAGAAAGACCTTCTATATAGCCCACCTTATCACAAAAGGGTTCACATCTAGATCAAGAGAGGTCATTGTGCCCCTCTACTCATCACTCATCAGGCCCATAATTGAATACAATGCCCCATTTGGGATGTACCTTATCCGACACCTTCAGCAACTGGAAAGACCCCAAAAGTACCTCACCAAGAGGATCAAGGGACTCAAACAGATGCCCTACGCAGTTAGGCTAAAGAAACTCCAGCTCTACTCAGTTGCTTACCGCCTACTCAGAGGCGATCTGTGCCTGATGTATAAAGCCATGTCCAACCCAGAATTAATGGCCATGCTCCACCTCAGGAAATCCAAATCCCTTAGAGCTACATGCTCCATGGACTTAAACCTCAGCACAGAAATAAATAGGACATGCTGGAGGGACAGATTCATATCCCAGAGGCTCCCCTCACTCTGGAACAAAATCCCAATCCATGTTAGGCAGAGTCCCTCAATGACCCTCTTCAAGAGAAATCTTGACGAGTGGATGTGAGAGCATAGGTTTACCCCTGGGATCTCTTCTGTGTCCCTACTAGACAGAGGCACAGTAAACTAACCTCAAAAGGGCTATCTTCTGTGACCTACTATACAGAGGCACAGTCAACTAATCTAAAATTGTGGTGAAAGCCAAACACACTCTGGCTAGGCTTATAAATGCCCTAGGGCAGATAGCCTAGTATCAACCTATGAAACTATGAACCTATGATGAGACAAAGAAGAGACAACCTGTCTCAAAACAGACTATTTCAAGGTGGTTATCCTCAGATATTGCCTTCTGTTCTATGCACCAAGGTAAATTATTGCAAGGCAGTAGAAAGGCACATTCTACTACAGCCTTGTCATGTATGATGGCATACTGGAAAGGGATGGACTCTAAAAGCATTGTAGACCCAGCAACTCAGTCCTCTATACATACCTTTACAAAGCATTACAAACTGGATTCCTTTACCAGGTTCAGGACTGGCTTTGCTAGGGCCATTCTCCAGCAGTTCCTTGATCCTTACCCTTCCACCTAAAAGGTAGGATAGGTTTTGGTAATCAACCCATGGAGTCAAAGGGCTACTGCAGCATTGATAATGATGACTGTGGTACTGTTGTGGAAGTTGCACTTACCATAACAGTAGATGTTCAAGTTTCTGACTGCTGTATTAGTTGCACGCACCTGCCCTTCATCTACTTCTGTATATAGTTAGTTGCTGAGACTAAAAGTTATTGATTTCTATTTATATCTTTTAGAAGTTCAGGATGAGTATACTCTTTTTCTGTATGGACAAAAAGGTCTTGACCCTCACTGCTGAATTCTATCTTCTGGGATGACCAAACAGCAGTCAGAGTGAAGGTGTGGGAGGAAGCCAGAGCTTTGTGAAGCTGGCCAGTTGCTGTATCCTAGGCAGCTACAACCCATATGGCCAAACGCTACTGCAGCAGTAAGGAATTTGAACATGTACTGCTATGGTAAGTGCAACATATACAACAGCACTGTCTCTTTTTAACAGAACAACACTAAGCAATGAATTGCTCTGCCATTTTGTGCTTAATCTTTATGATTATTCAAAGTAATTTTTCTGTAATAAAAAAAAAAAAAAAAAGAAAGAAAAAGAGAAAACAAACTGAAAAGAATGCACTCATAAAAGTAAAACCACTCTTCCTGTACAAATCCACCCTCCTCTTTTTAGTTTTTGCCCTAAAAGGTGCTGCTATTGGTATATCTCCAGGTTTTAAAGTCAGACAAAATAATAATAATTCTTCAGCAGTATTGTGTGAGGTAAGGCAGATGACCCAGCTAAGCAAAATCTTTCTACAAGGAGTATCAAACTACAATGTTCGTGCAAACAGCGGTGTTATTAGCAATAGCCTACTAGATGGCTCAGTGCCCATCGTTTTCATATCTTTTTACACATTTTTACAGAAGGTCGGCTGACTCCTCATTTTCACAAGAAGTATCTTAATATATAGCAGGTATAAGACATGTAGCCTGCCACATAGACATTGGAGGGTTTCTCTCCCTACAAAAAAAATGTCTGTAGAGTTTTTTTTTCTTTTTTAATTTTTGCTTACATGCACTACTGAGTGGTATTTTCAAAATGGGAGGTTTTACAGTTAGTGGGATATCACAAACCAAACACACTAAATGGACCCAAAAATATATTGTCAGTGCTTTTGTCTTTAATATCAGCGAATATATTAACTATTGATGTACCCTGAATTTAAATGGACTTAAAATACTCCACAAAAACATAATAGAAAATAAACAATCCAGTCTATACTATGCTATAAAAACAGATATTATAAATTTTATTACTATTTTACTAGAAAAACTATTAGTCTGTTGTATATATCTACATATATAACAGCACCGTGGGTAAGAACTAGTCATTATCTAAGCCATATTAATATCTATAAATGAATTATTCTAATATTGATATGTGTCGAAAATCTGTGCTGAATTCTTCGTCCTTCTATATACCAAAGTACAACTATCTGTCATAAGCTCATGAAAGAATCTGCCTTCACATAAAACAGGCTGACATTTTTGAATGACCTCTAAATTTCCTGGTGTTACTCCCTCAAGTAGTTACAAATATAACATTAGCACCTTCCTTTCTAACAGATTTCTCCTGATATACAGAATAATATGTTTCCTAGTAAAATAGTAATAAGATTTATGGTACCTGCTATTTTATAACATGTAAAATGGACTACATAGTTTACTTAATATAACATCTTTGTTGTGCAGACCTCTCATTCATTTAAATTAAGAATACTTGTTTCCTTAAGTGATGTCTGATATATAAGGATGAATAATACCTTATATAAATATACTTTAAAGTAAAAAGTGCTGAACCTGTACTTATAGATACTGATAACTATAATTATAAACAGTTAACAAAGAAAGAATGTGGATAATTTATTTAGGAATATTATTCTTATCGGGTTTAAATGTATCTGAGTTTATTTTTTATTTGTTAATTGCTTAGGAGTTAGATAAAGTAGTTGGCAGGGATATCTCCTACAGTATTATTTATTTTTATTTATTTAACATTTGTTAACCGGGAAAGTCCAACTTGGAACAGTCCAATTTTCAGCAGAGGCCTGGGGGAGAAATGCTCCAGATGCATGTCTTTGTAATGTGGAAGGAAACCGGAGCACCCGGGAAAAAACCCACACGAATGCAGGGAGGACATGCAGACTCCACACAGAAGGCAGCCTAGCTGAGAATCAAAATGAAGAACCTCTTGCTGTGAGACAACAACGTTAACCGCTGCACCACTGAGCCATCAGTGTTATACATAATTTCATACATGGTTTATTGTTTATGGTAATAACTGTTTAACTATAACTTAAATATAATTGGTGGTTAGAGTCTTATGGTCACACCAAATGAATTATTAAATTAAACTTTTATAGAATCGATTTAGAACTGGCAAAGGCATAATAGTAGTTCTAAAACCAGTCTTGTTGTGTGTACTGGAGCCTTCCATTATATATTAAATATCTACATTGGCTCTGTTATATGCTTGTTTGCGTGAACCTTTGCTTTACTAACTCAGCACTAAGGGGATGTGCTTTTCTGTAAACTAGATTTGTTAAGATTTTTTTTAAATATGAATTAGGCACACTTTTTAATTATGCATTGCAACAGTATAGTAGTTAAAAAAAAGATAGAGTTATGACCCACAACCTTTTTTATTACATGTAGCACTTTTTACTATACATATCTATATATATATATATATATATATATATATATATATTTATATAAATATGGATCTAGGACTTTTGATCAAAAGATCAAATGTCCGAATCCATTATCACTGAACATACTTTACCGAAAGTGCTTTCACCTTAAAAGCACTTACGGTAAAGTATGTTAAAAAAAAAAAAAAAACAACATTAAACCTACTTCTATGCAGGGGGGCCTACCCCCCCCCCACACCTCCCCTACTTTAATATTCTCACTCCAAGTTCGCACTACAGTGGGGAAAAGGGAATTTTCCCTTATCCGCACTGTAGTACAACCGGCACATTCGGTTAAATAGTACATTCTGTACGGATCCTAGATATATATATATATATATATATATATATATATATATATATATATATATATATATATATGGAGAAAGTGATGGTAGATTAACAAGTGGTTAGCTAAATCATCTTGCATTCAGTGCCGCCTGTAGTCTGCAGTCTGCACAATGCTGTAGACTGAGTAAATGTGTTTCTAACACATTTTGAAAGGTAGTGGTGACTCAGTGCCCCTAAAGGAGGGTAAATAATTCCACAAAATGTGTATGGAAGTAGAATATGCTCTATTATGAAATTTACTGAGGATCTAAAGTTTATACCAGAAAAGAGGACCTGCAACAGATGTTGGTGGGCATGCAAGAGAAAAAGCAAATAATCCCCGAATACATGCTAAAAGATTTGTAAAGAAAGCCACTCCAGTCTTACAAGTATGCTGCAGCACTGAGAGTACCGCAAAGACACAGCAGTAAATATGGCTGCTGTGATCTAGGCATTAATAAGCTTGTCTTGGTCACCTAGTGAAGGGGATGTTTAAACCACCTACTATGGGCTAGTGATGGAATGGGTGCAATTTTTTCTACAGTAAGTCTGGTACCCAAGGTTCAATCTATTGGTACAATCTGCTAAGTTTATTATGTATCTTTTTGACAGTTTCACTTATCTGTTCTGAGAAGGTGAGAGAATGGTACATTTAGGAACCTGATGCATTCAACTTGAATTATTGATCCTCTCTGAGAGGAAATGGTTAGGGAGTTTAATTGGTTGACTGAATGCTACTTTAGGCCAGATAAGATGGCATTCGATTCTACGAAGATGAGCTGGGAAGGAGCTTTGCTTAATCCTGCCTTCAGAGAAGGAAAGGCCAGGTTTGCTTTTCAGATTCTTCCTTAGCAGAGACTTGTGGTTAGTAGTGCCACATCACCTGACTATTATGTGATTGACACATGATATTAACAAAACTAAGGAGCAGTAGTATGATCTCCATCATAGGGATGAGCCTTGACTATGACCCACTTGCAAGCATTCCTCACCCTGGAAGACGGTGGCATTTGTGGAGCCACTGAAGCCTGGTTCAAAGCTGCGGAGAACACCCCAGCTTTACCAGGTTACTTATCCTACCATGCTTTCAGACCCCAAACAGAGGGCTACAAAGCCAAAGGAGGTGGTGTTTCAACATTTATCAAAGACATATACACCTCCAGGCTGGTCAAACAGTATGATGCACAGGAGACACTCTAGGTGGAGTTAACTGTTGACAAAACACATATTCAAATCATAGCTAGCTACAAACCCCCAACTATGACTCAGGAGACCCACTCCACCTATCTGGACTTACTTGAATCCATCAAGATTCAACCTTCTACCCTAATCCTGGGCAACTTTAACTACCCAACCATGGAGTGGAAGACCTATTCTAGATCAAACACGAATGCCCAGAGACTCTTCGACTTTGTCAATGCCAATGCATTGGATCAGCTGGTTGAAACCCTCACAAGAGGTGAAAATATCCTGGACCTGGTACTAACCAACCTGAGTAGCCACTGTAGCACCACTACAGTGTCATCCTCCTTGGTAAGATCCAACCATAAATCAATCACTTTTGAAGTAACCATTTGCCCTGACCCCCCCCCCCCCCCGCCAGGGTCAAACAAAAAACATTTCCAAAGCTGACTACAACCTCCTGAGAGCAGGTATAAGCAGCTTCACAGCCACCATCCCTTCAGTTGGAACAAGCACTAATGTCCTAGCCTACACCAAAAAACTATATGAGCACCTATATAGCTGCATGGACTTAGCAATACCTGACAGGACCAAATCATCTTCCTCAACGAAAAGTAAACCTGTTTGGTGGATAGCAGTAATAAACAGACTCTATAATAAAAGGAAATTGTTGCAGTGTAGGACCAAGAAGGAGCAGGTGCCAAGTTGGAAGCAATCTCTCCTTTGTCTGAACAAGCAAATAAGGTCACTGGTGAGATCCTCTAAGGCTAACTTCGAGTCCAAATTAGTCACATCCACTAAGAACAATCACAAGTGCTATTTCACATACATCTGCAATCTCAAAGGTAACTCCCAAATCTGTTCTGAATTGGTGGTCAAGAATACCACATACACAAATGCCATAGATATAGCCAACCTGCTGGCAGACAAGTTCAGTGAAAACTTCACCCCCCTGTCATCCCATCAGTAAACCAGTATAATCCCAAGAATCTGTCCACTCCCCTCATCACCAGGGAGCAGGTTATTAATGCCTTCTCAAAGGCAAAAAAATACAGCCTCCATGGGTCCCAATAACATCCCTGGCTGTGTCCTATATGAACTAAGGCAAGAGCTCTCACCACCACTAGGCACCCTATTCAACGAAAGCCTGTGCAATGGCTTCATCCCAGCAGAATGGAGGACAGCCACTGGCATCCCTCTGCACAAAGCTTGAGGTTCCACTGACCCAGGCATTTATAGGCCCATCAGCCTAACTAGCCTGATCTGCAAGGCCATGGAATGCATTATCATGGACCTTATAAACAAGGACATTGGCCACCTTCAAACACTCAATCCCACACAGTCACCAAACCCATGGATGAGGGGAAGACAGTGCACACAGCCTACCTTGACCTAGCCAAAGCCTTTGACATTATTCCCCACTCAGGCATAATAGATAACCTCTCCTAGCTAGGCATCAACCCATATGTTACCAGATGGGTAGCTAACTGGCTCACTGATAGAACCCACTTAATCAAAATAGGGGAAGCCACTTCTAGTAGTAGACCCGTAACAAGCGGCGCACCCTAAGGATTGGTCTTGTGGCCTCTACTGTTTGGGATATGCTTTTCTAAGGTGCAAGCCAAAACCAGTGGTCTGTGGCTGACCAAGTTTGCAGATGACTGCAAGCTGGGCACTGTTATAAATTCCCCTAGTGATGTGACCATCCTCCAAGAGGCCTTACTCAAACTAATGACTGGTGCCAGAAGCATGGTCTCAAGCTGAATGCCAAGAAATGCATCATTATCCCCTTTGTAGAAAATGGTGTCCCCACTAATTATCACATTAATAACAATGTACTAAGCATGAATCAGTCATGAAGGACTTGGGCACCTGACTTTTTACCACCATGTTGCCTTCATTGTATGGAAGGCATTCTACATGGCCCACCTCATAAGTAAGGGTATTTCATCCAGGAGCAAGGAGGTCTTAACATCCCTCTACTCCTCCCTTATCAGACCCATTATCGAGTACAATGCCTCCTTCAGCATGTACCTTGCCAAGCACATGCAGCAGATGGAGAGATCACAGAGGTTCCTGATCAGGAAAATCCAGGGTCTCAAACACCTATCTTATACAGATGGGTTAAAAGCCTCGTCCCTCTACTCAGTCTCCTACAGACTGCTCAGAGGTGACTTATATCTCCATACAAGGCCGTCTCAGACTCAGCCTTGATGGAGTTGCTGCATATTTGTAAATCAATCTCCACTCGCTTAACCCACACACAAGGACTCAACCTGGTCTGTGATATTATTAGAACTTGTTGGCAGGATAGAGTTGTGTCCCAATGACTCCTCCATCTGTGGAACAGACTCCCTCTCCATGTCAAGCAGAGTACCTCAATAGCCCTCTTTAAGAGGAACCTGGAGAACTGGATGGGAAACAGAAAATATACTCCTGGGATCTCACCTGTGTCCCTGCTGGGTAGGGAAAACAGGTGCTGACTTTGAGGGAACATGGGTGATATTCTTGGCTAAGCTTATAAGGGCCACCAGGCCAATAGCCTAGTATCATCCTATGAACCTATGACCTGGGTTTGAAGAGTAGTCTTGGAGCCAGAGGAGACAGTATAGGGTTAGAGAGGAAAGAGGAAGTAATTTCTGCTCCCTTCTTTCAGAAAGAAGGGTAAGGGAAATGTTCTAGGTATAAGAGTCTATAGTTCTGCATCTCTCATGCCTGGTTTTAACCCCTTATTGAGTATCTTAAAGAGAAGAACAACTATGCCAGGCTGTTGTTCACAGATTTCAGCTCAGCATTCAATACAGTGATTCCAATGCAACTTATAGATAAGCTAATCAACCTCAGCATAAGTAAAGGGCTGTGCAACTGGATCCTCGATTTCCTGACTGGAAGACCACAAAGGACCTGTTCTGGTCTGAGAAAAGCAAAGCTCTCTATGAATACTCTAAATACCTTTTACAGAGGAGCCATCGAGAGCATTATCACCAGCAACTGCACTGTATATATCGGTAACAGAACAATGGCCGAAAGGAAGACGCTGCAAAGAATAATAAGAACAGCAGAAATGATCATGGGCACTAGTCTTCCTACCTTACAGGAGCTCGTTTAACTGATATGTAAAAAGAGATCCTGCAAAATACTGAGTGACACTTTTCATCCAGCGTATGGTTGGTTCACTAAACTTGCATTTGGTAGAAAGTTACAAAGTATCCGCTGCAGGACCTCCAGATTCATGAATAGTTTTTATCCAACTGCAATAAGACTCATTAATGCAGACATAAATCTGGATGTATCAAAACTATAATAGATTGCTACACTCTCATTCTTTATCTTTTTTTCATACAATAATTTTATTTATTTATTGCATACTAAAATTAATATATTCTCATTTAAGCGCAATTCTAGTCACTTCCTTATGTGCAATATGACCCAATCTCACCTCTGTGCATAGTATACTTTTATTTTGATGTGTTAATTAGCTAGAAGTCAGTGTTGACCAATGTAATAAATAGTGTACAAGCATGTGCGACACCTACTTAGAAATGTAGTTTTGTACTATATTTGTTGTTTATTCTTTAATATCTATCATGTCTGTCTTTTTGTGCTTGTTTTCTGCTGTAAAACACCTGACACTAAAAATTGTGTTTAGGTAGCACTTGTGTTTCCTAAATGACAATAAAGTTTCTTTGAATCTTTGAAGCTAAAGAGCAAAACCTATGTTGGTCCAATCAAAGGTATTACATCACACGTGCTCCAGACCAGTGTCTTTGTGTTCTCTGCCTTACAAAGTAAGTGAAGACGAAGAGGATGACTTCCTGCAAAAAAGGAGAGAGAGAGAGAGTCTTCTATTTTATGAAAGTAAAAAATTTAGTCCCCGTTCTTATATGTCTGTTTAGAAAATTACAGATATAAATCTAACAGATGTAATAAAAATAGACTGAAAAAATCTCCAAAGAGTCACAGAAAAAAAAAGCACTTCAGAATATTCTTATTGTGAATGAAAGGGTTGAATTGACTGAAGGAAAATGAATGTCATTAAAATATGATAATGTAGGCAACACAGACTACAGCGTGGAAAAGAAAAAAGCCTGAATTGAAGGAAAATGATGTCAGTATGACACCTCCCATTACTATATTTTGGAGCAGGTCAAATTCTAACACAATACTAGCCATATAGAATAATGCAAGAGTGGTTATACTGTACAACAGATCAAAGTATGTTAAACTTTTTTTTTGCTTCAATTTCTAACTCTACTGGTCTTGTAAGAGTTGAAACTGACTCTTGAACGCAAGAGGGTATTCCTATAGAAATGCTGTTTTAGCAAGACAGTGATTCAGGATACAGCATCCACAGTTTTATAGCCAAGAATAATGAATGCATCATGTATAATAAATCTGCAAGCTTGTAAAGAGCTTGATCCTCCTTTAGTTTGTTCAATGACCTCACACTGAGGTAACAACATGTTATATGAAGCTGAAAATATTAGGCAGTCATGCTGAGCTATTAATCTAAGTAGGCCTAACTTTTTCACAGATCAGACAAGGGTTAAGGTTTGTTTCTTTTAAATACAAAAAGTATATGCCAGATGTCTGTGGCTCTCTTCCTTCTGTGCTAAGCTAGGTGATTGAGAATATCGTTAAAATGCATACAACCCATATGTCATTGCTAATGGAAAGCTTTCAGTACCTTTTCATTTACCACAGCTGCTTTATTGTAAA
Organism: Protopterus annectens; assembly: GCF_019279795.1. NCBI lineage: Eukaryota > Metazoa > Chordata > Ceratodontiformes > Protopteridae > Protopterus > Protopterus annectens. The sequence continues at coordinate 644,595,099 of NC_056751.1, read as the reverse complement.
TGTACTCTTCACTTTTTCGACTATGTATATTGTCAGGTGCTGCAGAAAAACATAAAGTCTAAAATATATGTGCGTACATAAAAAGTGAGAACAGTGAAAGAACATGGACATATTCGAGAATGCTTCTTAAAATAGAGCCTATGTTTCATTTTAGTTTATGCTTTAGTAGTTCATACAATAAGCCAGGGTACAATGTTAAGGATATTAACTCTCCTAATAAGGAAATACATGAACCAATACATATTTAGAGTTCATCACACTAATTGCATCAATGTGTTCAGAATTCAGAAGCATACTGCTTATTTTTCAGATTGGGGACAAAGCCACAGGCATTCTTCTATGACCACTATGTGCTAGCTACATATACTGGCTCCACAAACTATTGACATTTCAGAATGGTGGCACACATAGGTGTATACCTTAGTATTGTGCCATTTACCATAATTTCGCATTAATTATTTTGGGGAGTATATGTACACATTACATGCAAACATGAAAAAAAAAGGCAGTAACAACACAAGCACACAAATGACCCTCCATTTTTGTTTTTTTAGCATTAATTCCAGAATTTGCCAGTCATTTAGGGAACCATGATCCACATAGTATGCTCAGACCCACCTAGTTCATAGGTTCATAGGTGAGTACTAGGCTAATGGCCCTGGAGCCAACACAAGCCTAGTCCAAGAAAATACCCAGTCATCCTGTTGTTGGACATTAGTTCATTGTGCCCCTCTCAAGCAAGGCTGTTGAAATGATTCCTGGGGTGAATTCCTGTTACCCATCCACTCATCAAGATTTCTTTTGAAGAGGGCTAGTGAGGTCCTCTGCTTGACATGAATAGGGAGTTTATTCTAGAGTATGGGTAGTCTCTGGGTTGGGAACCTGTCCCTCCAGCAGGTTCCGTTTATTGTGGTAATGAGGTTGAGGTTCATGGACTGTGGGACTGTGTGGTGCAGAGGGATTGAGTCTTTCTCAGGTGAAGTATGTCTAGCAACAGTTGGTCAGACATGGCTTTGTATGCTAAGCAGAGATCGCCTCTAAGTAGGTGATATGAGACAGAGTATAGCTGTAGTTTTTTGAGTCTGTCTGCCTAGGGCATGTGTTTGAGCCCTAGGATCCTCTTTGTGAGGAATTTCTGTGGCCTCGCCAGTTGTTGCAGATGTCTAGTGAGGTACATGCCAAATGGGGCATTGTACTCTATAATGGGTCTAATGAGGGATAAATAGAGAGGGATTATGACTTCTTTCTTCCTGGATGAGAAACCTTTTTGTAATGAGGTGTGCCACATAGAAGGACATCCTAACTACAGTGACTACATGGTTGTCAAAGGAGAGGTTACTATCTACTTGTATCCCTAGATCTCTTATCACACAGTGGACATTGAGAGGGCTACCATCTATATGGTACTTCATGGGCACCATGTTTTTCCCAAAGGGGATGACGATGCACTTTTTAGCACTGAGTTTAAGACCATGGTTCTGGCACTAGTCATTGGTGTCTGTGAGGCCTTTTTGTAGGATGTCGACATCAGCTTGAGAGTCAGTAATGGCTTCCAGTTTGCAGTCATCTGTGAACTTGGTCAACCAGAGTCCTTTGGTGTTAGCCTGAACTTCAGAGAAGTATATACCAAACAGGAGAGGACCCAGGACAGATCCTTGTGGTACTCCACTTGTGACTGCCTGGTAGATGGATTTGGAGTCCGCTACTTTTACTGTGTGGGTTCTGTCCATGAGCCAGTTGGCAACCCATCTTATGATGTAGGGGTTAATGCCTAGGTTGATGAGTCTGTCAATGATCCCTGAGCGGGGGATAGTGTTGAAGGCCTTGGCCAGATCAAGGTAGGCTGTATGGACTGCCTTGCCTTCATCGACCGCTCTGGTGACAGATTCGAAGAAGTCTATCAGGTTGAGCAAATATGATCTGCCCTTTACAAACCCAAACTGTGAGAGGTCCAGGGTTTGAAGGTCTCCTATATCCCTATTTATGAGGGCCATAATGATGTGCTCCATTTCCTTATAGATCAGGCTCATCAGGCTGATGAGGCGGTAGTTTCCTGGGTCAGTAGTCGCTCCCCCTTTGTGGAGTGGAATGACTGTAGCGGTGTGCCATTCGGTGGGAAAATAGCCTGAAGTGAGGTTGTGGTTGAACAGGGCACTCAGGTGAGGTGCCAGTTCCCTTTGTAATTCATGTAGCATGCAGCCAGGTATATTATCAGGTCCCATGGAAGCTGTATTTTTGGCTTTGGATAGTGCGGCTTCTACCTGAGCAGCTGTGATATTAGGGATTTGGCATTCCTTGGGTATTGGGATGGGCCCTTTTGGGGGTGGGGGGTAAAGTTTGCACTAAACCTGTCAGCCAAGATGTTGGCAATATCTGTTGGTTCAGTGTAAGTGGTGCCGTTGTTATGCAGGTTCTTGACGTAACTGAAGAATGCCTTGTGGTTGTCTTTAGCATCTGTTGCAATTTTGTTTTCATAACTAGTTTTGGAGGCTTTGATGAGGGATCTCAGTTTTTTGGTGAGACTTACAAGGGAACTTTTCCAGTCTTGGGACTTTGCCCTTTTCTGCAACAGTTTTTTTCTTCTGTTGTAGAGTTTGTTAATAGCAAAGGATCACCAAATTTGCTTCCTTTTTTTGGAGGACATGATCTTGGTTCTGTTCGGTATGGCCTGATCCATGCACTTGTGCAAATGCTCATACAGCTCCTTGATGTATGATTCAGCAGCTATACTTCCTTTCCCCCATTTGCGTGGGTGATGTGAAGTTTGACGTTTCTGTCTTTAGAAGCTCAAAATTGGCTTTGTAGAAGTTTTTCACTGTGGTTTCCTTCATGGGGGGGGGGGGATTTGGATATCGACTGGAATTAACTTATGGTCAGATGTGACCAGAGAGGAGTTGATCACTGGTGTAGAGCAGTGGTTTCCCATGTTTGTAATGACCAGATCGAGAATGTTTCTACCTCTGGTGGAAGTGAGAATGAGTTGGTCTAGGGTATTGGATTTAATGAATTCCAAAAATCATTGGGCAAATGAGTTGGAACAGGAGTAATTTTCCCAGCTAATGGAGGGGTAGTTAAAGTCTCTCAGTATAATGGTATTGGGTTGAACCGTAATGATTTTCAGAATGTTCAGGAATGCGGAGTGGGAGTCTTGGGACATTGTGGGGATATAAAGCAGGCTACAACCTGAACTGCAGTTTTATCCAGTGTTAGTTATACCTGTAGTATCTCTGATGCATTATGTTGGGCAACCAGTCTGGAGGTGTGCATATCCTTTATGAAGATGGATACACCACCGCCTTTGGGGCTTCGGTCCACACCTCCTTTGGGGCTTCGATCTAGGTTTGGGAACTGAAAGGTGTGATATGTTATGTAGCCTGGTAGCACTGGGGTGCTGTTAGGAGCCTTGAACCAGGTCTCTGTTACTGCACAGAAGTCGATGTTCTCCAGTTTTAGGAGCGACTTGAGCAAGTACATTTTGAGATTTAGGCTTCTAGAATTACCCTCAAGTTGTGTTTGCTTGCAGTTGTTATGGTGGTAAATTTGTCTTCAGGGGATTGCCTAAAAAAGGCACTATAAGGGTGGCAAGAGCCTTTGCCAGTATCTGGAATCCCAGGGGTGACAGATACAGGCCATTTCTGGCAAAGCATCGAGGTCTGTCGATCATGTCATCCCAGGCAGACAGATACTGGATCCCCTTTGAATGACACCAGAAACTTAGCTAACTGTTGAAGTCAATCATTTTCTGCTTGTACTGTGGTATCATTCTAGATGACGGTAGTATGCTACTTAGGGCTAGGGTCATACCTGCTTGGGCTACAAGGTCCAAGAGCTCCTCCGTGTCTCTTTTCATGTAGTCCAGGGAGGTACGTCTTAGGTCTTTCACACCAACATGGACAATGACCGAGTCATATTTGTACTTGTTGTGGAGGGACCCAAGTGCATGCATTATCTGGCGAATCCTGGCACCCGATGGGGAGCTGACTGTAACCTTCTCCTTATTTAATCTAGTGAATGGGATGTCAATGTGCCTTACTATTGAGTCACCTATGATTAGTGTATTGGGTAGACTGTTTCGCCATAAGAGCTTAGGTTGAGTGGTACACTGTTTATGTGGGCTATGTCTCTTGGGGGTTGTGTTTGGGTGAGATGGTTGCTTGCATTTTTGCCTCAGAGGTCTTTGCTGTTTGGGCAGATTTTTATTGAGAACCTCTGCAAAAGTGTGTGTGGGTTTTGTGTTACTATGTGAGAGGTGTGGTGGTGTGTGATCTGGAGAGTTATGTGTTCTATGAGGTGTGTAGTGTATGTCAACCTTCTCCTCTTGACTGACTAGTCTTATCTTGGTTTGAGTGGGCGTGGCTTCTAGTTTGGATATGTACGTGCATCTCTCACAAGTGGATGTGTTAGTAGATAGGATGAGAGGGTTGTCTGTGTACATGAGTCAATTCCTACATTGCCTCAGGTTTCCCAGGTTCACCAGGTTAATAGGAGAAAGTGTAGGGTACTCACCTTTATTCATGTCTGGATATGTGCTTAGTATTTAAGTACTGTAGCGGTTATGCTTATTTTTAAGTACTCTTCTTTATGTTCCTTATTGCATGAATAAAGACTGTGCCACTTATCATCTTAATGTGTTACTTTATATCATAAATTAATACAGAACATGGGCAATGCCAGTACATTATTATTGGTTTATCAAGGCTGTATTGCTATGATTGAGAGGTCTGGCCTTAGGAATTCTGGGAATCAATTTGGACCATTTTGGTGGGCCTCCACAGCTGATCCCTAATCTACTTCTCCAACTCTACCTCAACTCCCTTACACCTGACAGCCTCCTGTACTTAAGATAACATCTGATTAAGGTATCAAGAACATATGCCCTGTGTATTAAAAATAAATCAATACCTTTATGTATTTGTTTTTTGAAAAAAAAATAAAACAGAAATGGACTCAACCTGTCTCAGTAAATTAAGTATGCTACACACACAACCATCTTTAGGAAGTGCTGCAGACAGCACCAAGCAGACCATGCTACTCTGAGAAAAGCTCATTTGCCACATGAAATCTCATACAATTTTCTGGCTCACCACAATTCCCACTTATCACTTCCCATGTTCAATGTCGATGCGTACCAGGAATTGTGGAATAAATTAATTAGAGGGAATGAGATTGACGGTTATAGGGAAGGAGGCAAAAAGAATATGAAACTTTACTAAAGTCAGTCGTACATTATTTTACTCAAATGATTCCTATCTTCATTCATGAGCTTCCAATCATCTTCTGCACCTGCAATGAATTGTTGGGGTTCCTTGTCCACTTATTATAGTCAGTGTGCTTTTACAAAACCACTTAAAACTGTTTAACGGCTGAATAAAGGTCAGCAAAAACGATGATGATGATAAAAATAATAATAATAATTATTATTATTATAACAGGCCTCACATTAGAAGCAACATTGTTCAAATGCCACCTCTCATAACTATTTCAAAAAGTTTAATTATTTGCTAAAATGGATAGATGGATCAGTGCTTGCAAATCATTTCCACCCATAGCCCAGCCAAAAGGGCAACAGTAAAGATTAAACTCAGAGGTAATTTAGAGTAGCCACTATACATAATTTTATTTATTTTTTATTTATTTTACATTTGTTGACCGGAATGGTCTGTCTGGGTGTGAGCCCGTTTTCAGCAGAGGCCCGGGGAGAAAAGCTCCAATAGAAACAAGAATAACAATGACAGGTACAGTGTAGATTTTACATAGAAGTTTACAGAAATATTTAGAGACAACAAGAAGTACATTAAACAATAGGCACATTTGTGTAAAGGAGAAAGTTATTACAATTATATATTCAAGTCATGTTTGTATGTATGTATGTATATGTATATATATAAATATATATATATATATATATATATATATATATATATATATATATATATATATATATATATATAGGATCTATATATATATATATATATAGGATCTATATTATATAGTCAAAGGAACTAAACGTCGACTACCCTTTCATCGACACATATGTGTCGAACCTGAACTTGAGCGAATGGTCATATCCTCGATTTTTTCCCAATTTATATTTATATAGATTTATATTGAGGAACAGCAGGGAGTGTCCTTTGGGGGTGGGGCTATGATGGAGTTATGTAGGGTGTAAGTGGTAGTTTGTTTGTTGGCAGTCTTGGGGCCTGGATTGGGGTGGATGTCATCACTGAGTTTTAGTTTTGATAGTATATTAAATAAGGTTTTATAAGTTTGCTTAGTTGTTTGTGGTTTCTAAGTAGTGGTTCATTTTTGTAGCTGGTTTGGTGGTATTTAAGAAGGAGGTAGTTTATTTTTGTCTTGTAGAGGTTGGGTGAAATTTGGAGGTTGTAGTGGTGGGATATGGGCAGTATACTGTTGGTGATGGAATTGGGGGGGTGGTCATAGTGGATGGGAGTGTGGAAGTTAGTAAATGATAGAGAAGGGCTGGTGTGAAATGGTTGGCTGTGTGGAGAGATAGGATGGCCAGTGGTGTGTGTTTTAGTGGATGTAACATTGTGTGATATATTCATGTGCTGAGGTTGTTAGAGTGGGACTAACAGTGTGTAATTAGAGTGTGTTGTGAGATGTTGGAGGGGAGTTGTTTGCTGTGAGTTTGTGGGTATGTGGTAGAGCAGGGTTTAAGTAAGATAGGAAGGTGTGTATGTGGGAAGTGTTAGAGGAGTTGAATGTGGAGGTGGATATGTGTTATATTGTAATGATGGGGGAGGGATGGTATAGTGGTGATTGGCCTGTTTTGATTACAGGGTGTGACGATTGTTAGATAAAAGTGGGAGTAGTGGGGGTGAGTAGGATTTGAGGCCAGGGAGGGGAGCAGAGTGAGCCAGTAGGGCAAACATAGTGGGCAGAGACATGGACAGATTAAGGCTGACCTGAAAAAAAAAAAAAAAAACAATCAGCCAGCTTGGAAGGTTAAGAAGCCGAAGATCAGAGCCAGAGTTTCAGGTAGGTTAATGGACTATGGTATTGGTTTCAGAGATGAAGTGTGGCTTCAATTCAAACTGATAGTATGTACTGTTTTTTTTTTATTAGTTTGTTATTTCTACACCCTTAACAGTTGTAGAGGGATATTTGCTTAGCAGCCTAATTACAGTCTATTGGGAGAAGTGACACTAGACTATGGCCATTCAGATAGGATGGGGCACGTTTAAGTATTGCTTTCCAGGTAGTGTGCATGCCACCTTAGGCTAGCCAATACAGGACAGACAGATTGAGGTAAGGTAATACTAGAAACACTGCACCTACATTGCTGGTAACAAAAAACAGGCACTGATTGGTGTTAGGCACCCTGTTAGAGGCACTTTCAGTTCCCTATGAGGTTTCTTGAGTAGCAGGTCCTTAGCTTTAAAAGCAGTTTATAAGATCCATGTCAGGGGAAACCATGTAAATGTATTTCACACTGAGCAGCTGTAGAGAAATGAGAGTTAAAAAGGGGGTTATAGCGTTAGCTATGTGTAACCAAAATATCATGCAGTTAGCAGCACCTTTCAGCACATGTATTACAGTATATATTCAGCAAGTAATGGCATAAGAAATGATATCATGAAATGTACTTTTTAAATAGCAGGTAATAAATCCTCAGTGGCTAACTATCATTACTGTCTGCAGATAATAAGTTCCCACTACCAGCGACAACCTAACATTATTGTCTGTAGGACATTAACTTTCTCTGCTAATTTAAAGTTTACAACCCTTTAAAACATACATAACAACCATCTACATCACAGTTAGGTACAGCAGTGTCCAGGTACAGTTTCCACAGTTGCTAACAACAGGAAGTTTTGGACTTGCATTACAGTAATACCCAAGCAGTGCAAACAGATTAACAACATTCATTTTACAGTCACTGAAGTTGTTCAAGCTTAGGATGTAACATGTAAAGGCATTAGTGCAGTAATAACAGCAGTAAATTAAGCAGTAAAATAGGTACAGTGCAGGTAAATTACTTACGTGGTGAGCACACCGGGACCGGGTTGCTGGAGAGCTTCTAACCTTGCATGTTTCAAATATTTTAAAAATGGCACCAGAGAGCTCTTGGAGCTAAGTAACTTGGTCTCCAGACTATTGGGAGGGGCTTGGAAACAGGAAGGGTGGGTCTATAGCAAGTAGAGACACAAACAGACCGAGACTGATCTGAAAACAGAAAAAAAAAAACAATCAGCCAGCTTGGAGGGTTAAGAAGCCACAGATCAGAGCCAAAGTTTCAGGTAGGTTAATGGCCTCTGATACTGGTTTCAAACTGATAGTATGTACTGGTTTTTATTAGATTGTTATTTCTACACCCTTAACAGTTGTAGAGGGATATTTGTTAGCAGCCTAATTACAGTCTGTTGGGAGAAGTGGCACTAGACTATGGCCAGGTAGATATGATGGCATAGCAAGTAGCAGGACGATAGGCAGCAAGTAGCAAGTTGATAGCCTTTAGCAAATAGCAGGAAATCACAGTGCATAAAGAAATCCTATATGGATGTAGGGCGAACATGCAAAACCTACACAATTTATTCAGCGTTTTATATCACATTTCCCTCAAGAATTCCTTCCCAGACTAGTCCAACCATTTTGTAGCTTTAAGTTTCTACTCACCTCCAATACCTCCCAATTTCATGTGTGATTCTTTAACTACAGTATGTTACCCCTTCAGTGAGTTTATGTGTCAAAGTATTTCTGTTACTGATTTCCTTATTTCAGCCCAGTGGAATGACTTTCTTTATTCAACTTTGCCTCCCTCCACTCAAAACACACTTTGTGTTTCACTTCTCTGCATTGTTTTATTTATTTGTTGATGCTGAAAGTCCAAGTGGTCAAAAGCAATGTTTAACAGAGGCTTAGGGAGAAAAGTTCCACTCAAAAATTATACAATGTCATACATTAATAGAAAGAATAAAAGTCACATAGGATTAAACAAAATCTTTCAATAAAAGTAAATGAACGTAATTCAAAACCAGCAATATTTTGATGAACCTGCAATGTCATACACTGGATAAACATAAATTACATTACAATAATGTAGTAGATATTTGTGAGTATTAAAATTGGGTACTTTGATTTGAAGCCATAGATCAAGCTGAAGTGGAAAGAGAGAAAGTACTGAGTAAGTTATAAAAGATTAAACTTTCACATGTTCTTAGGATTTCATTTATGCAATGGCATCTCTAGCCATATAAGAGAATACTTTGGTCAACATACTAGATAACAAAATATATCTTTTAAAACAGTGAAACAGTGTGATGCATTCATCTTCATTCTATCTGGTAAGAGGATATTTGAGCAGCCAGTAGAATAAACCTTTATACATTTCACCAAAGTGAATTCCATTATGTTTTCATATATGGGCTAAATTGACTAGCAAGAGCTTTGTGAATTAAGTAAAATCAGTGCCTGTATAGCATTTAGATATTAATTGCTTGCATTTTAAAAGGCACTTTTAGCCCATTAATGTATTTATAATGACAAATCTTTTGTTAATTGGAACTGTGTTCTGTGGAAATTTATCAAGCAACCTGTCTAAAGGACTCTGCAGAGGTTGAAGTTAAATAAATCCAGTATTTTCATTATATAATTAAAGAAAAAATTCTCATCTAAAATAGGTTTAGAGGTTCTGTCTGCTGCAAAGAGTAAACCAGACAATGAGGAATGAAAAAAGCTAGCTACTACTTTGAGAGATGGCATTTAGGAAATGTATGTTTGTGACTCATGCTTTAGCAATAAGTGACAAAGATCTGAAGTGTAGCTTTCTTGCTGGGGACTTTTGTTTCTATAAATTAAGACCAGTTGCAGTTAATTATGTGATATTGTTTTGTTAGACATTGGAACTAATTACTTCAGTCATTTCTGTTTCCATATTGCTTCATTAGAAGGGACAGTCCAATATAAGCTGCTTTAACTAAATAGTGCAGTCATAACTCAAGAAACACTGTGTCCACACCATTCCTATCTACTATAACTTTTAATAAGAATATTCTTGCTTTTTCATAGTGCTAAATAAATGTTCTGATGCATTTTGCAAGTGTTTTAAGTGTGTTAGGGAACTGAATTTGATGGTTGTGTGCAAAACTGATGGCATGGTTATCATCTGAACACTCTATATATTATTTAAGAATTATTAGAATGTTTAAAAAGAATGGATATATGTTCTTGTCTTAAGAAAAGTTTTATTAATTTAACATATTTATAATATATACAACAAAAAGAAAGTCAGCATCACATACTGTTATACAATGTTAGGAATACATTGGATCATCAAAGTACATTTATATAATTAACACATTAATGGTCTTGGTACTTCAATAGCAACATGTCATCCCAACTACTAAAACTATCAGTATGATTTATAGATCTTGTTCTGATCCCTTCTTTTTCAGTTTTACACAATATTGCTGTTAAATTTAAAACATTCTTTGAATGTAGTTATTGAATTCAGTTTCCAATTTTTGTTATAACTTTTCTAGCTACTGCCAGGAGACTCCAGATAATTTTGTATTTTTGGCCTTTACAGATAAAGGAAGTGGAACATTCATTAGTATTGTCTGATGTAGTTAAAGATTAAATTATCAGACCATGACCCCTTTAAAAACATACTTATCTCTTCAGAATATACATTTAATTTTTCACAATCCATAAACGTGTCTAATCAGCTTTTACATCTTTACTATATTTCCAACAGACTGAAGAAGTCATTTTACTAAACTTAGAATTTTTAGGGAGTAACAAACATTCTATGTATATATTTCTACATAAAAGCTTTCTAGTATAAATTTGAAGAAGTTTGACTGATTTAAGTAACAAAGTTTTATTCTTACCATCTACTGAGTCACTCGATTCATCACTATCAAAATGTTTCCAAATTTTGCATCAAAATTATTATTATTATTATTATTATTATTATTATTATTATTATTATTTATAATCAAGTTAAACAAGCTTCCTTTGTAGGTCAATTTACCCCTGATGATAGCATTCATATATTCAAATAATGGAGGAAAACTGCTTTGTTCCTCTTCACTCATATTATTGACAAATTCTTTTAATTTTTGCTCATGGATAATATTAAGTGGTTAACAGATTCATCCAACTTATAATCATATATTAAATATTCTGGCAACTTAGTTTTCACTTTTTTAAAGCAATCAGACCATAATAGTAATATGTTCCTTTTTAGTAAATTTATTTTAACATTGTTCTGAGTTTCCTTTAATCTAGAGGTGTCCACAATGTGAAAGCAGACAAGTTTCCATTTTGATATTAATGGAGTTGTAAAAACATATTTCTTAACTGTTTTAAGAATTCATTTTATATATGCAGAGTCTAAAGACTGAAATGAATTTCCTTCTAAGGTAAATTTTATTAACTAGATGAAAGGATTGCCACATATTTCTAATTTATCATATCCGATAAACTTATAAGAATTTAGTAAAATTTGCTCCTGAAGGGTCTTCCACTGAGAAGTGTATGTTGAGTCTATCCAGAGTACAATAGAGTTAAAAACTGCAGAAACAGAATAAGATTCTACATCTGGTAAGCTAATACCACCGTGCTTCCATAATCTAGGATTTCTATAAGCAATTCTCAGCTTTTTAAGATACCATACAGTTCACGTTAACATTTTTTCTTTAAAAGATTTTTTTTGTAAGGTGTTAAAGCTACTGAATGCAATATCTATATAATTTAGGCAATATAATCATTTAATCCATTCCATTTTTGAATAAGAAATAACACTTTGTCAATTTTTTTTTTCAAAATTATTATAGTCTTGATAGATTTTTATTCCTAAATATTTTAGTTTTTTCCCACACAATTATATTTATCTTTAAACTTATTGTCTAATAATTGATTTAACGCTAACGTTTCAGTTTTATTATTATTAAATTTTAGAAGTGATACTTCTTGAAACTTTTCAATGTCCTCATCTATTTCAATTGATTACTTTAAATCACCTATACTTACTAAAGTATCATCTTCAAAAAGCTGTATTTTACATTGACAATTCTTGTTAATTGAGAATACATCAATTCATGGGACCATAGGATCATAGGAGGTTACTAGGCTAATGGCCCTAGGGCCCTTACAAGCCTACCCAAGAGTTAATCCCAAAAAAGAAGCCTCTGTCAATGAGGGACAAATGTGGAACTCCTGGGACAAATTTATGGTTTCCCATCCACTCATCAAGGTTGCGTTTGAAGAGGATCCGTGAGGTACTCTGTTTGACATGTATGGGAAGTCTATTCCAGAGACAGGGCAGCCTCTGGGAGACAAACCTGTCTTTCCAGCAGGTTTTGTTGATGTCGCATATTAGATTTAGGCCTTTTGAGTGGGTAATGCATGAGAAGTTAGACTTACAGATATGGAGCATCTCTAGTAGGGCAGGGTCCAATACTACCTTGAAGGCGAGACACAGATCACCCCTGAGCAATCTGTATGATACTGAGTAGAGTGATAGTGATTTAAGCCTGTCCACATAGGATAGGTGTTGGAGGCCATGGATTCTCTTTGTGATGTATTTCTGTGGTCTTTCCAGTTGGTGCAGGTGCTTGGAGAGGTACATACTAAATGGGGCATTATACTCAATTATAGGTCTAATAAGGGAGGAGTACATAGAGGTAATAACCTCCTTTTTTATGGATGCAATCCCTTTACTTATTATAAGACCCAAGTAAAAGGCTTTTCTGACCACCACTGCCACATGATGGTCAAATGTGAGATTGTCGTCAACCTGAGTACCCAGGTCTCTCACCACAAGTTGTGTGCTTAGGGGGTTGCCGTTGATGTGGTAATCAGTAGGGGCTGTGCTTTTGCCGCATGGTACAATAATACATTTTTTTGCATTTTACTTAAGGCCATGACTTTGGCACCAGTTATTTGTAGCTGTGAGACCCTCTTGTAGTATGTTAACATCCATTGTGGAGTCAATGACAGCACCCAACTTACAGTCATCCACAAACTTGGTCAGTTGCAGGCATTTTGTCTTTTCCTAGAACTCTGAGAAGTATATGCCAAACAGTAGGGTTCCCAACACAGATCTCTGGGGAACACCACTAGTGACAGGTCTGCTGTTGGAGGTAGCAGAGCCTATTTTGACCTTGTGGGTCCTATCTGTGAGCCAGTTGGCCATCCATCTGACTAGATAGGGATTAACACCAAGTTGTGTTAGCTTTTCAATGATGCCCGAGTGGGCGATTGTGTCAAAGACCTTGGCCAGGTCCAGGCAAGCTGTATGTACAGACATTCCCTCATCCAGGGCCAAGCTGGCAGTCACAAAGAAGTCAACTATGTTCAATAGGCATGATCTGCCCCTGATGAATCTGAACTAGGTAGGATCGAGTGCTTGGAGATTGCCTATGCCCTTGTTTATGAGATCCATAATAATTTGCTCCATGACTTTACAGATCAGACTAGTCAAGCTGATGGGGCGATAGTTTCCTGGGTCCATAGTGGCACCACCTTTGTGCAAAGGGATGACAATGGCAGTTCTCCACTCTGCTGGAATGAAGCCTGTAGTTAGGCTGTGGTTGAATAGGTGCTTAATGGCAAAACTAGTTCTTGCTGGAGATGGTGCAGAATGCAGCCTAGGATACTATCAGGTCCTATGGAAGCTATGTTCTTTGCCCTGGATAGGGCCTTTAACACTTTATCTACAGAGATGTGAGGTGTGGGACAAGTATTGGGGATGCCGACTGGGCCTTTGGGGTGTGATAAGGGGATGACGTTTACGCTGAACCTATCAGCCAGCAGTTGGCTATGTCAGCAGGATCAGTGTAAGTGGTACCATTAAGTACCAATTCAGAACAAACTTCAGCTTTGCCATGGAGGTTCCTAACATAACTGAAGAAGGACTTGTGGTTTCCCTTTGTTTTGGAGGCTAGTCTTAATTCATAATTGGCTTTGGAGCTTTTCACTAGTGATCTAATTTGCTTGTTGAGGCAGATGAAGGAGTTTTTCTGATTTGGAATTTGTTCCTTTTTACCCTTGGAAAACAGTTTTTTTCCTTTTGTTGTAAAGCCTGTTGATAGATGATGTCCACCAGACAGGTTTGTGTTTCCTTGAGAAGCAGATTTCAGTTCTGTTAGGTATGGCTGAGTCCATGCGCTTGTACAGATGCTTGTGTACTGCACTGGTGCACTGTTCAGCATAGTTGTCTGCATCATCTGAGGGGGATGGTGGTGTGAAGCTGCTGATACCCTCCCTTAGGAGGTTGTAGTCAGCTTTTGAGAAATTTTTTAGCCTGGATATGGCTGGGGAGGGGTGTGTGGGATTGAAACTTCGAATGAGACAGACCGATGAACTTTCATTGCTTCTTATACTATTAGCTAAGGGTTCAATAACTAATGCAAATAGTAGAAGGGACAAGGGCCACCCTTGCTTTGTGCCTTTGTTTAAAATGAATCCTTAAGAAATGTAAGATTCAGTTTTAACATATACTTTGGAGTCTCTATTCAGGTTTTTTTAATATTCCAACAAATTGCTCTGTAAATGCAAATGTTTCTAAAGTTTTAAACAAGTAGTTCTAATCTACAGAATCCAAAGGTGTCTTGATATCTAAGCTAATTAGGGACAATTTCATGTTCATTCCTTTTGTAAATCTAAGATACTTACTACCCTTTTTATATTATCATACATTAATCTATTGACAACAAAATCCTGTCTGATCTTTATTAATGAATTAATTAATTAATATACTATATGTCTTAATATTGTGGTGAAGATGGAAATAAATATCTACATTTTATAATGAAATAGGTCTATATGAGAAAACTAACTTATTATCCTTTCCTTGTTTAAGTACAGGAGAGATTACAGAAGATTTCCATGAGGGAGGGATTATTTTGTCACTCTGAATTATCCTGAAAATGTCACTCAGCAGTTCTGAAATATTTAACAGAAGCAGACTATGTAATTCCATACTTAAACCATCTAACCATGGAGCTTTACCAGTTTTCCCTTTTTTAATGTTTTTTTGTCTTGTATTATGGTAATAGGCTTATTTAACAGAGATATTTGTGGTAATTACGTTTATTAGTAGTATTTTTCTTTAAATACTTGCCAATTTTGTTTTCATCAGGATTATTATTTTTATCTTTATTAAGATCCTTGTGGATTTTTTTAAATATTAAGCATTTCCTCTATCTCTAAAGTAAACTTATTATTGTGAGGCTTTCAGATATTATTGATTTGTGTATTTTTACTTAACATCTTACTTCTATTAGCTAATCTATATAAATTTTTAGTTCATTGCATAACTGTACAATTTTATGTTTTCTAAAGCTATCTCCACTTTATGAGTTAAAACTGTTTGATATTTTGTAATTTTTTTAATGACTTCAATATTTTCTAATTTTTTTGTTTGTTGTTCAAACCTCACTTTGTGCATTTCATCTTGAATTTCTAACAACTCTTTATCCCACTGTTTCATTTTTATTACTAGTCCATCTTCCCATCCTATCTTTATTATGCATTTTAAGAAGTCCCATAATATGGCTTTACTAACCTGGCCATTATTATTTAAAGATGTAAAATTCTCAATCTGATCCTTAAGATAAAGCTTAAATTCTTTTGTCATCATATATACTGGGATTCTATAAATAATCTGAGATTTCCTTATATTCAATAATATACTAATACTTAGTGCATTAAAATCAGATAAAGGACGAGGAATAGTTTTAAAACAATTCACTTTATTAAGTAAATTTGTAGAGGCATAAGTCCTATCAATTATAGTTTGCTTTCCATGCACATAAGAATAATGAGTGAAGAGCAATGACTTATCTTCTGCTTTTACTATTAAAATAACTAAATTATTATTACTAATCCATCTGATGCCAACATTTTAGCTTTCTTCTTTCACTTGTGTCTTCTATATGCAGTTAAAATACTCTGCTAGAATTAAACTGCCCTTCCAATGACTTTGTAGTAAGTTTAAGTGATTTTTAGCCACTCTTGCACCTATTCCAGGGATCCAGTAAAAATTAGTTAGTGTATAGAGTTTGATATTATATTCAAATATTACAAAGGCATACATTCCTTTAGGATCATTAATGGATTCCATGACCTTAGGCATTACAGTAGATTGTCTCCAAAGTATATCAGTTCCTCTCCACTTTTGTTAAAAAAAAAAACAGATATCATTTCATAATCTAAGTTAAATATTTTATATCTTTATCTATCAAGTGAGCCTCTTGCAAGAATATATCTTCTCTATTTAATTTTAGATGTCTCATTAATGATTTCCTATTGTTGCCATTATTTAATCCATTTACATTAATAGATAATAGATTAAAACTATGCATGCTGTGTATTTAAAAAGATTTATTTTAAAAGATATGACTCATTTATCCACCCCATTAGTTTAATTGTATATAAGACTGATGCATTCCTCTATCATTATCTAAACATACCATATTTTAATTGGGTCTATATCAGAAGACTGAATGGAAATAACAGGGAATGGCAAAACATTGAAAAGACCAGTCCTTGGTCCTCGAACTTGATGTTGTGGGGGGCTGCGCCCCCACACCTCCCACTATATATATATATATATATATATATATATATATATATTCCAACTCCAAGATTGCATTACAGTGAGGAAAGGGCAAATATTCCAATCTTCAATGTACCGCAATCTCACAAACAGCACTTCGAGGTCCGGTCTTTTCGATGTTTTGCCGTTCACTGTTATTTCAATTCGGTCTTCTGATATTGACCCATTTTAATTCCTCCTTTCTACAAACTAAACTAAAACTCATAAATAACAAAAACAAGTCTACAAATGTAACTGTATATATTACTTATAAAACACAACCTACCATAGGTGCCAAAGTTCCAAGTTTGCCTATTGAATTGACAAACTACTATACTATTCCTCTACCTACCAATACCTACAAATTCATCAAAAACTAGCCAAAAGCTACCCTGAATTACACATAATTTATATAATATTATAGAATATATAAGTTAAAAATAATAAAAGACTTCATTTAGTTACATATTTTACCATTTAAAACTATTCCCCTTTTACTACATAAAAGTTTAATAATCCTCTTCAATTAATCACAAATATTAAATAATCCAACAAATACAAGTATACTATATGGTTATTTATGTAATAGCAGTATAAATTATCCATTAAATATTACTAAAACATTTGCTCATTCAACATAACTATAACTACATTTCTAAAATAAAAAAGTAGAACAAAATGGAACCTGAAGAGTTAAAGATATCTGTAAACTTACTGGTGACAGGTAATCTTATCATACCAAACTATTACACTCATACAAAAGTAAAATATATTCATATATATATTCATCATGCTCAAAGATATACACATATTTTTAGAAGTAACAAAACAAAATTGTGTAACACTATTAATATGATAAATATTACAATATTTAAAAATCTGTTGTCATGCTCCACTTCAATAAAGAGACAACACACCAAACAGACCTTTGATTACTGTTTATTTAATTCATAAACAACATAACTTATTGCATCATAACTTTATTCTTTATTGCATCATTTCAATGTAGTTGTTAGTCATAAGAAAACATCCATTAACCATTCATCAGGGCAGTGTACCTCCACTCACCCTGCCTGAATAAGCAGCATCCTCACCTCTGCTTACTTATTCTTAAACATGAAGCAGTGTCCAACCACTCACTTTCACCCTGAAACTTCCTTACGCCAAACCAAAGACCAGAGGGGGAACAGAAGAGGGACAAGCCTGCCTATCTTCTCAGCCTAAGCACTCCTTGACTGAGAAATCAACCATACCTACTCCAGAAGAAACAGGGAGGGACTGGTGGGTAACAAAATCATGCCAAAATGTGCTCCCTAAACCAACTATCCACACATAAAACTTCTCTAAGCCCCACCCTACACCTACCTCACTTCCTTCCTCCTTCCTTCAATAAAGTGACTCTTCCCTACCCAGTCTTAACTCATACTAAACTTACAATCCTTGCTTAATCGCTTCCCCTACCCCAGCCTATCCCCCCACTTGCTCATCTACCCTCAAACATTGAAGACGTCCCATGACAAACTGGTTTGTTCCCAAACCTCATATATCATGCTCCACTTCAATAAAGAGACAGCACCCCAAATGGATCTTTGACAACCTTTTATTGAATTAATAAACAACATAACTTATTGTATCATAACTTTATTCTGTATTGCATTGTTTCAATTTATTTGTTAATCACAAGAAAACATTCTTTAACTACTCATCAGGGCTGCATACCTCTGCTCACCCTGCCAGAATAAGCAGTGTCCTCATCTCAGCTCACTTATTTTTAAACACCAAGCAGCATCTAACCACTCACTTTCAAAAAAAAATCCTCACATCTATCTAAGCACCACAGGGGGAAGCAGCATCCAACCACTCACTTTCATCCCAAACTTCCTTATACCAAACCAAACACCAGAGCGGGAACAGAAGAGGTACAAGCCTGCCCCTCTCCTCCACCCACCAGCCTGACCCAGGCTGTTCCCCCATCATCTAATAGCAGCTTTACACCAGATCTTCCAAAAATTAACCCAAATTCAAATTAAACAGATCTAATACAAACTCATTTAGGTGCACCCCATTCTCTCTGAACCACATGGGATCCCTGTCAGCAAACTCCTTGTGCTGTATCGTCTGTATGCCCACTGCCCCCAGCTGCCTCGCCAACATAAAGTTAACAAATTGCCATGCCCACTCTACTGCTATAAAACTATTAGAATGCCTCCAAAACAGACTAGGTATTATCTTGGACCACACAATATGCATATTTGGATACAACTTCTTTTAAGCAATGAAATCCTCCCTTATCTGGTATACCAATTGCCACTTTGGAATTAAACCAAATCATTACCTGCCAAATGTACCACCAAGACTTGAGGAAGCCCCACCTGAGATTGTATAGCTACAAACTCCTGCATGAGCCAATTCCACCTGAGGCCTTTAATGCTGTGCCATCTGATTCTCCACAAGAACTGACGCAAATCCAAATCTGAACTATTAGTCCTAACTGCAGCCCTCCTCACTGCCCAATAACTATATTAGTGGCCTAGGATGACAATCTTGGCACCTTAAAAAAAATTAATGACCAATCTCAATACTCGCTATCTAATATAAGACAAAAAGGCATTTAAAGACCAATGCCCCCACCCTCTTAATGACCTCAATCAAACTACCTTCTTTTGATAAAGCCAAAACTGTACCCATCCAAAAGGAAAGGGTGGAAAACCTCTCACCCACAAAACCTACACAGTAGAGGGCCCTTCTCATTATAGTTTCATAGTTTCATAGGTTAGTACTAAGCTAACTGCCCTTGCGAGCCATTTTAAGCCTAGCCAGTTATCCCTTGTGAGACTCAAACCCTGCACCTTGTGTTTGTAAGACAAACATCTTAACCATTAGGCCACCCTCCCAACCCCTTACATTTATCAACTGACCACCTGTTATCACCTTACTCCCCTTTAATCGGAAAACCAGATCATGTGAACTCCCCTACAGGACTCTATGAATTTCCTAGTCCAAACCACTGAACACATCTAGGTGTACCTATCTTTCCCAAAAACATTTTGTGTGCCCCTTCCAACCTGATCCATTTTACATTTCCGCAACCAAATGTGACCTGCTGCAGGTAGTATCATGACACCTTCCAAACCAATGTCCCCAACAACTCAGACACTCTAAAAGCCCTGAAATACATCCATAAGCTCAGTGTCATAAATTAAATGTAATCAACTGTTTCCGCCTCACCAAAGCTAGGCCGCATAATAAAACTTTCAAAACTTGCCTTGTCACTGGCCAAAGCTTATCCCTATTTAGGGATGTAAGTGGCTTGGAGAAACTGGAAGGAAGATGGAGGCAAAGAGTAAGTGTGATAAAGAGATGCAGAAGGAAGAGAAGAATTTGTAGAAGGGAGTGGAATTGGAAGGTTGTTGGTTGCATAAGGAAAATAAAATTGAAGGATCGGTCAAGTTGCTGAGGAAGCAAGAGATGGCTGATGTGAAGGTGAGTGGTGAAAAGAAGGTAATCGAACCTTCACAGGACTCCATCTACCTGTTTCAGAAAGATCTGTTTTCTGTGTTGAAGTCAGAGTATTTGGTTACAACCCTCCAATAAGGAGAGTTGCGGGATGTTTATCTAAAAGAAATGATAATGCAGAGTGAGCCAGAAAGTGAAGCAGTGGCATTGTGGACAGAATTCAGTAAGAGGAGATGAGAGGAATTACAGAAGGGAAAAAAGTATGCAAAGATGGTGAAAGAAGGCAAGAAGCAAATAAGAGAAGGAGAAAGAGGAAAAAAGTTGTGAAAAAGAAGTTTGTTGTATGGCTTCACAGTAAGGAGGAAAAAGAACTTGAAAGATATAAGGTATGGGACACAGTTATTGCAGCATTGGGAATAACACTTAATGAGGTAAGGGCCTTTATTCATCTTAAAAGAGAGACTTATTGTGATATTTTGTTTGAGACTGAACAACATATGGAAAGTTTCTTAGAGAAATTAAAAAAAAAGGCTGTAGTCTGGAATTCTTATGTAGTGCCGACTTTTAATAGAGAGACCAAAAAAGCATTGCTGTACAATTTCAAACTGAGGTAGATAATAAAGCATTGAAAGACTGTTTAAAACTGTATGCAAAGAAGTTTCAGATATTACAAAAATATTTGATAACAGAGATTTATGGACTGTGGGATAATTTTGAAAATGGAAAATGACAAGATTGTACATACTCCAAGTGCATTCAATATTGAAAACAGTACAGGTTTTGTAAGATATAAGGAACAACATTTTTTTTGTGGAAAGAATGATAATTTATTGGCCAATTGTGATAAGAGAAAATGTTTTGTTTGTGTGAAGGATGGGACATGAAGCAAAGAAATGTTTTTTGATGTATAAAAATGTGAAAAGTGGGACATGTTGAAAAATGTATAACATGAACATGAAAAACAAAGTACCATGTAAGAAGAGAATAAAAGAAAATGAGAATAATGAAGGTGAGGAAATAATATTAGAAATAACTGAAGAAGAAGACATTATCTGGAGAATACTAAGAGGAAAAATAATTTAATAGGGAAAAAGGTGAAAGATAAAAGAAAATTTAAAAGTATGATTATGAAGAAAATTAAAAAAGATAAGGGGTAAGATGGAAAACACAATAAATTTGAAAGAACCTTAAAATTCTGTCAATAAATGTTAATACTATAAAGAACATCAAACAAAGATGAATTGTCTTGGAATGGTGTATGCTACTTGATATGCATGTAATTATTCTAGAAGACACAAAAATATTAACAGAAGAAGAAAGGATGCAGATGGAAAACTTATGAGCTGAAAGCATTGTATGGAATATGGGAAAATACATGTCCAGGGATTGCTGTGCTATGTAGTGAAATAGTTAATATTTTAGACTGTACTATACTTGAGTTAGGTAGAATAACAGTGTTAGATATAATATATAAATATAAGAATGATGTATACAGAATTATTGTAATATATGCATATGTTACTGAAAAAAGAGAAAATAAATATTTAAAAAATCTTAAATTATGTAGGCATGAACATGGAAATAATATTAGTAGGAGATTTTAACTATGATCTAAGGAAAAGAAAGAAAGAAAGAAAGAAAGAAAGAAAGAAAGAAAGAAAGAAAGAAGTGATGTTGAGGGTACATGAAATAATAAAAAATGGAAAGATATATATGGGCTAATATACATTGGACTTGTAAAAAATGAGATGAAAACAGAGACTGATTACTTTATAATAGCTGAAAGTTTAAAAATGATAAAAGAAGGAACAAAGGAAACAGGTTTTTCAGACATTTTGGCTATATGCGTAGAAATAAAAGAAAAGGAAGAATATATAAGGCTAGGTATTAAAAGATTGAACAAGGAAGATTTAGATGAAGAAAATAGAAATGAAATTGATCAATTATGAGAAGATTTTATAGAAATGAGAATATTTTATGAAAATTGGACTGACTGGTGGTTAAGTTTTAAAGAAAAGTATAGCAAATGTTTTCTAGAATGTCAAGTGATGAAAAGCAGGAAAGAAAAGCAAAAATATAAGTTATTAAGTCAGACAATATTTAGAGAGATATTAAGAAATAAAAAAAAAACTTTTATGAAAGAGAGAAGGAAATAATATGCAATGAAGCAAAAGAAGACTAAGAAAATGTTATACAAGCAAAAGTACTTTTTACAAGGGGAAAAAGAAGAAGTGGCTCCATATTTGAGTAAAACACCAAGAGAAAATGAGAGGATAATAAAAGAAATGGAAAACAATGAAGGAGAAAGACTGAATACACAAGACAAATATTTGAGGTAATAGAACATTATATTAAAATACATTTAAGGAGAGAGAGAGATAAAAGAGAGGCAAATATGGGAAGCAAGAAAATTAAGTAAAGAAGTGAATGAGATTTTGGAAAAAATATAAATATAGGAGAGCTTGATGAAATTTTAAAAGATGGTGATATGGAGAAAGCTACAGGAAAAGATGGAATTGGATATCATATGTATTATAATATGAAAGGCTGGCAAAAAGTATATTTGCAGAAGTATTAAATGTATGGTGAGAAAAGGGGATAGATAAAAAGAGATATGTATGGGTGTCATGAAATTTATACAGACGAAGGGGAAGAAAGAGGCTATTATAGGAATTGCAGACCAGTAATATTAAACAATATAGACTATCCCCCGGATTCAGCAAACAGCCTTACAGGAATAAGTTATTCCTGCATGGCAGGGACCGTTCCTATTCAGCATGGCAGCGTACCATCTATATGTATGAAGGCGCGCTGCCATGCTGTAAAACGGGCACAGTTCCATGTATGAACACATGGGGTGTGTCTGAAAACAGCACTCTCACAATATACATGCCCCCTGCACTCCAGAATTGCCTTTCGGCCACTTAAAATGAGCAAGAATGTCATAACACCCCCAACACATCAGGATAACAAATCTGGTCAAAGCCATAAGGGACAATTGTCCCTACCAAGACAAAAGTTGTTAGAATAACACATTTAGCATAAGCACATAGCGCACACCTCCCAACCTGTCAGAGTAAGGAATGTGGACAAAGTCAAAAGGGACAATCATTCCACAAAGCAGAAGGTTGATAGAATAACAGGTTCAGCATTAGCATGGATATTTTGAAGGGTACAAATAAAAAAACACAACTAATTAATTATTTTTTAAACATGCAATAAACTTTAAGCATAGCTGCATGGCTGTTCCTGTTGCTTAGCTACTCTTAGTCCAGCTTAAACAGCACAAGAAGTTAAATAGCAAGAGACATCCAACATATGCAGTACTGCAATAGTGTAGTGGTTAGAGTGTACACTTTGCAAGCAGCCATGCTCACTTCGATCCCCACTGTAACCAGTTTGCATTTTACATGTGAAAGCAGTACATTAACATTTTGTTTTATAATTAGCTACTAAATAACATATATTTGTTAACCAGAGTACTGTAGTAGGTCCAGATGTGAGGTGTCAGTCTAATAAAGATGTGAAACCCCCATATAAATACAACTGCCCCATACAGTATAGTCACACATGAATAATTGTAATGAAAACACATTGGGGGTTGTTAGGGACACTAAACAAATTTATAATATGTCCCATACAGCATATAGTTTATAAAATAAAAAAATAAGCAATGCTAAGCATTGCACAGCTTTGCTGACTGGGTGTAAGCACTGTGTGCATATGAATACTAAGCAATGAATAGCCCAGCTAAGTGGATTTGCCCATTGGTAAGCAATGCTGAACCTGCCCCTTTAAGCATTGCCATCCTTAGCTAAGCAGGTTTGCCAATAGCTTAGCTTAGCTCAACATATTCAAAACCATCCAGTCATGGCAAAGGGTGGAAAATCAGCCATATTTAAACCCCACAGGCAAGAATATGGCTCATAACTGGTTGCAGCTTCCCACTGTAGGCAGTATGGCAGGAGTTGGCGAGGGCATGCGCTTCTGGGCACAGTGCTCAGGCATACAAGAGTCCAAGGTCATGGTAGGACTCCTGGTACAAAACCATGATGAGAGACTGCTGCAGGACTAGTAGCAGGGCTCCCAGTATAAAGTGGAAGCTGTGACTGTCTCGCCCATGATCTCACTAGTGCCAATGGTATCCCTCGGAGTGGTGAGCAGGTCCAGCACCACTATGCTGACTTGAAGAGGAGGAAGATGGAGCTCTTGGACAAGTGGGTCCAAGCAGCAAGGCAGAGGAGAGATGTCCCAGCAATGTGTAAGTAGTCATACCAATAACTGTTTACTAATGTCCAGCCTGTGTTTGTGATGGATAGGTATGCCTAAATATGTCTCTACTTCCCTTACAGCTTCAGTTGAGCGGGCTGTGAATCAGGAAGCCCATACTAGTAGGTTGCAAAGGCTGCATTGTGAGGCTGGAGAGTAACAATCCTGCTGTTAGTAGTGATACCAAGTAAATATAAAATAGTAGAAAGTCACCTGGCAGTATCAAAACTGTGTATGGGTTGTACTAAATAAACCAGACAATATGACAGTAATAGTCCCATATAGGTCATATTTAAATAAAACTGTAACTGCCTGGCAATAAATTTCTAAATCCTGGACTGTTTTTGTTTACTCTGGTATTGTATGGCATATAGTGTTGCATTCTCTGTATAGTAATTTTGTGTTAACCACTGTTACTCACACTGTGCTACATAAAAAAAAAATATCTAGGAATGTCTGTATAAGACTGTTGTAAGTACAAGGTCAGATTGTACAACCAAAAGATACTTAGAAAACAGTGAAGGAATAGACAGCAATATCCAAATAGCACACTCTGATGAAACTTAAAATTGTTGTATTTTTAGCAGACACAGCCATGGTTTGAATACTGGGAGTGGTAATAAGCTGTATGTATACCTCTCAACTGTACAGATTTTTGCAGAATGTCCAGATAATTGTCTCATATCTTTGCCTGTTCCTCTGTCCCCCTGGCAAATCAAGGGGATGATCTCAGAATTGTAGTCACTAAATAAAGACATGTATTTGATTTTCAGACCACAAAACCTTCAGAAAATGTATATTAAAACAAATCCTATTACTCTAGCAACTCTCCAAGTTTATGAGAGCAATATTCAAAATATGCCTCTATTTGTACCTCCATTTTGTCAAGCTTTGTCCAGAGTGTGTGCATTAAGAGACTGAGAGGTATGTGCATAATATTAACTAGGAATCTGGGAATATGTGTAGAAACAGTCAGGTAGTGTTAACAAACATTCCCTCCACAGGTCTACCAGGTAAGAGACGTAGAATTTAGCTATAAGACAGTTGAAATATACACTGTGTACAAAGATACCACTGCCCAAACCAAGGCCATAGAGTATTGCAATAATACCTGTAGAGTAATGATGATTAGAGCAATGATCATTAACGTTATGAGTACTGCAAGAATATATAAGTTGTTAATTGACATCTCTCTCCCCACCACCATATCTGCAACAATAATCTAAACACACAAATCAATGGGTATGTTTACATCAAACCTACTGTTGGGACATATGTCCTATTGTTCAACAAATATTGAAATGTGAGAGGTATGTGCATAATATTAACTAGGAATCTGGGAATATGTATAAACAGTCAGGTAGTGTTAACAAACATTCCCTCCACAGGTCTACCAGGTAAGAGATGTAGAATTTAGCTATAAGACAGTTGAAGTATACACCGTGTACAGAGATACCACTGCCCAAACCAAGGCCATAGGGTATTGTAATAATACCTGTAGAGTAATGATTAGAGCAATGATCATTAAAGTTATGAGTACTGCAAGGATATATAAGTTGTTAATTGACATCTCTCTCCCCCCACCACCATATCTGCAACAATAATCTAAACACACAAATCAATGGGTATGTTTACATCAAACCTACTGTTGGGACATATGTCCTATTGTTCAACAAATATTGAAATGTGTTTCTATTAATGTTCCATGTTGAAATACTATCATGGGTGGCCTGTTGCTATCAATGTAACCTGCATGCCATTGTAATAGCCACTGTGGTTCCATATATGCATGTGTTCTGTTTGCTATGCAACTGTTCCAAATCTGGTGGTTTGGGTTAATGGGAATATCTATGCCTGCTGTTATATACTAATCCTGGATTGTGTTGACTATTACTAACCCACATATGTTCTAAAACTGCAACACCATAGCACATTTGGGAAGGCCGGTCCCAGCGGACCCACCTCTCCCATCTCATCTGGCCGTGGCACTGGGCCCCAGCACCAGCACATCTGGGACCCACCCCAGAACCGTCTTGTCCACTGGTCCTGCACCACCTTCAGGTGGAACCACCTCAGGGGATGGGGCTCTTCCCCCTCTGGGAGAGGGTGCAGACAGGATCCTGTCACCCGAAGTCAGGTCCAGGGATTGGTGCATAGTGAGCTCCAAAGGGGATTTGGAGATCTGCTATGCCAGCTTGAGGGTCACATGGAACATTTAGAGGGTCAGCCTGCCCCTCCTGCTCAGCCCCTAACATAGCCACCTTCAGGGCTATGAAGGTGAAGTGGTGACTGCCCATGGGTGGGGACCTCAGTCCCACTGTTTCCATTTGGGGGCACATGGGCTTCCAATTTCCAAACACCGCTCCCCGTCCAAGATGTTTACCCCCACATGTGTCATATGCCACCCCTGTATGCTGTCTTGTCTTTGTTGTCTGTCTTCCTACCCAACCTACCTCCCCAAATATACCTACTATCCTTCCCCAACATCCCACTCTCACCTTAAAAAAAGGGCAATCTGTTCCCAAAAAAAATTTCACCCCATACATAGCTGTCCATTTCACATGTGTCCACTGGACACATGTAATCTGGTCTAATTGGCCTCACAGCACATTATTGTTGTCCTCACCCCTCTCTCAGGGGTTTGAGAGTCCAAATATACCTACAAATTCAGTATATATGCACAGCTGTTGCTGTAGAAGAAATGGACAGCTATGGACCTTCCCTACACCTGTCCTGCATATCCTTAGCTACTTTCCCTATTGTCTTTTCCTCTTTGTGCCCCTTTTTTCACCACTTTCCTATCACCCCTTTTTTCCTTTCATTTAAAGAAATTAGCACAGGGGTAAGCATTTTTAAGCAGTAGTAAGCAGGATTAAGCCTGTTTGCATGGTGCTAAGCAATGCCTACACAGATTAAGCACTTTTCAGGCTAACTGTCTGTAAGCATATTTAACTGGAAGTCAGCATTGCTTACCCTCACCCAAACCCACTTATAACAGCTTAAAAGTGCCTTAATCACTCTGTATCCAACAGCCCTTGTTCTGCCTAGCAACAAGATCATCAGCCCTTGCAAGTCTCAAACCCAGGACCCAGCACAACATAGGAACAGCAAGTTACTACTAAGCCATTTGAGTTGTAGATAAGTGTGATGTCTTCTCAAACATTTCATGCAGCACAGTCATTCAACAGTAGGGAAAATGTAATACACACACAAACACACACATATATATATATATATATATATATATATATATATATATATATATATATATATATATTGCATTCGGACACTCCACTGCAAAACATCTGACCAAAGGCACTGTAAATGGGGTTGAAGGGGCCCAAAATAGGGATCTCTTGTAATCATTGCCATTATTGCCATTATTGCCATTATCCCTTCCTCCACAGCTGAACTGATCTGCCTTGCAACAAAATAAGCAGCACTTGGAGGCCTTGAACCCAGGACCCTGCACAACATAGCCACAACAAGTTACCAGTAAGCCATCTCAGCTGGAAGATGTTGGGATGATTTCTCTGACATATCATTTTCATATCCATATTGTTGGAGCTTTTCTCCTCAGGCCTCCGCTGAAAATGGGCATTTGTAGCCCAGTCAGACAAACCCAGTCAACAAATATAAAATAAATAATAAAAATAAATAAATAAATAATTATCATGCAGAACAGTCAGTCTACCACAGGGAATGTACAATATGGAAGCACTAAACATTCTAATAATACATATACACACAAACATACATATATATATATATATATATATATATATATATATATATATATATATATATATATATACACACACACACACACACACACACACACATACACACACACATACATATATAAATATATGAATACTTATAGATATATATAAAGTATATATAGAGGGTGCACATCATATCAAACAGCCATTATTCCTACAGTTGTCACCTTTTTAAATGGCCAGTGTCTGATTCTTTCCTACAAATGAGAATTATTGCATGAAACATATACTCACACACAATGCAAAGGACATGACACCAAACTCAATTTGCATACATATAAATGTTTATTTGTGCACTATTTCAGTTGTTTTTCTTATAGCATTTAGGTGTTTGAAATACATAATAACTGATTAATGCAACTCTCAAAGAAAACATATGCTATAGTAATCTGCAAAACATAACATACTTTTGCTGTCTAGGCTAAAGCCTTCACGTAGTACAACAGTGAAAAACACACTTGCCATGAAGATGAGAATCAATCAACACTTAATTACAGATGTAGTTCAACAGCCTCCAATTACACTCTGTACTCAACCCCCTAGGGGGGAAAATATCAGTTGTCACAATGTAATTGTATCCATTACATAACAATGCTTAACTTAAAATGTCACTATCATACTGACAAATAGAACTGTGTGCAAGACAGTAAGGCCTAGCCCACCAGAGTTCCCATGGTGAAACACATGAAAATGTACCGCCATATACCTTAATGTTTCTTATTACTGATATCCCTCACATGTTGTACTCTAGGTAAAAAGCATTTAATACTCACACTCACTTGAGGAACTCCTTAAAATGGAGAACATCAACATCTGTGCAGTGTCAGAGACCTGGTTCAAGGCTCCAGAGAGCACCCCTGCATTACCAGGCTATAATTCATACCACACCTTTCGGCCACCTAACCTGGACTGAAACACTAAAGGCAGAGGCGTGTCCATATTTATTAAGGATACCCACACCTCCAGGCTAGATGCTCAGCATAATGCATCCCAGATTATCCAAGTGCAACTAACTCTGGGCAAGATGGAAATCCAAATTGTAGCTTGCTACAAGTCCCCCACCATGCCCCAGGATTCCCACTCCTCTTTTTTGGATACACTGGAAAATATTAGGGTACAACCCAACACCCTAATAATGGGGGATTTCAACTACCCCACCATTAACTGGGAAAACTACTCATGTACCAACTCTTTTGCTCAAAGTTTTCTGGAATTCATAAATTTTAACACCTTGGATCAACTTATCCACACACCCCACCAGGGGCAGCAATATCCTAGACCTGGTCATTACCAAATGGGTGACCGGTGTTCCACACCGAAGGTCAATTCCTTATTGGTGAGATCCAACCACAAGCTAAATCACCCTGGACATCCACATCCCGTCGCCACCCCAATTAGGGAAACTACAAAAAAAATTTCTCCAAAGCCAACTTCACACTTCTTAAGACAGGAGTGGCAAACTTCACGACACCCATGCAGACAGACAATAGAGGTACAACTGCTGAATCCTACACATTTGCACTTTATACGCATTTACACAAGTGCATGGATTGTGCTATCACTAACAGAACGAAGATGCTATCCTCCAAAAAATGAAGCCATTCTGGTGGTCCACTGCCATAAACAAACTCTACAACAGAAGAAAGAAACTGTTGCAAAAAAGAGTAAAATCCCATGATTGGAGGAACTCCCTGGTCAGTCTTAGTAAGAAGCTGAGATCCCTCATAAAATCCTCCAAAGCTAGTTAAGAAAACAAAATTGCCACTGATTCTAAAGACAACCACAAAGCATTCTATAGCTATGTCAATAATCTCAATGGCAACACTCAGATCTGCTTTGAGTAACAGCACCATGGCACCAAATATACAAAACCAACTGATATTGACAACACCCTGGCAGATAGGTTCACTTTACCCCCCTCTCACCCCCTAAAGGGCCCATCTCTATACTGGAAGAATGCAAAGTTCCTGTAATCATGGCTGCACAGGTAAAAACCACACTCTCCAAAGCCAAGAACAGAGCATCCATGGGACCTGATAACATCCCAGGCTGCTTTCTACATGAACTACAGAGTGAACTGGCACTCCACCTAAGTACCATGTTCAATCATAGCCTCACCTCAGTCTTTGTGCTGAATAAATGGCACACAGAGATGGTTATCCCACTCCACAAAGGGGGAGCCACCACAGACCCCGGGAACTACCGCCCCATTAGCTTGACAAGCCTGGTCTGCAAGGTCATGGAATGAATCATCATGGAACTTAAAACAAAGACATTGGTAATCTCCAAACTCTGGACCCCACCCAGTTTGGGTTTGTAAAAGGCAGGTCATGTCTCCTAAACCTGATAGGCTTCTTTGAAGCAGTCACCAAAGCCATAGACGAGGGTAAGGTGGTTCACACAGCCTGTCTAGATCTTGCCAAGGCTTTCAACACCATCCCCCACTCTGGAATTATAGATAAACTCACTAAACTAGGTATAAATCCTTATGTCACAAGATGGGTTGCCAACTGGCTCACTGACAGAATCCACACTGTGAAAGGAGTAAACTCCAAATCTAACTTCAGACCAGTGACAAGTGGAGTACCACAGGGTTCAGTCCTGGTTCCTCTCCTGTTTGGTATCTACTTCTCTGAAGTACAGGCTAACACATGAGGTCTTTGGCTAATAAAGTTTGCAGATGACTGCAACTTAGGAGCAATAATTGAAACTCTTAACAATGTGGACATCCGACAAAAGGGCCTCACTGAGACAGATGCCTGGTGTCAAAACCATGGCCTCAAGCTCAATGCCAAAAAGTGCATTGTCATCCCTTTTGGTAAAAATTCTGTACCCATGAACTACCACATAGGTGGTAGTAAACTTAACACCAAAAGTGTGACAAGAGACCTTGGGACACAGGTGGTCAGTAGTCTCTCCTTTGATAATCACATCGCCACAGTAGTCAGGAAATCCTTCTATATGGCACACCTCATCACAAAAGGTTTCTCATCCAGGAAAAAGATGTCATTGTTCCCCTCTACTCATCACTCATTAGACCCATTATAGAGTACAATGCCCCTTTTGGTATGTACCTCACAAGACATCTAAAACAACTGGAAAGACCGCAGAAATACCTCACAAAGAGGATTATCAGCCTCAAACAAATGCCCTATGCAGACCGTCTCAAAAATCTCCAGCTTTACTCTGTCGCATATCGCCTACTCAGAGGCCATCTTTGCCTAACATACAAAGCTATGTCAAACCCAGAGCTGTTGGACATGCTCCACTTAAAGAAATCCCACTCCCTCCAAGCTACACGCTCTAGGGACCTAAACCTTGTCACCACAATAAACAGGACATGCTGGAGGGATAGATTCCTGTCCCAGAGACTTCCCATACTCTGGAACAAACTACCTATCTATATCAAACAAAGCTCCTCATTAGCACTCTTCAAGAAAAACTTGATGATTGGATGGGAAATAGGAAATTACCCCAGGGATCACTTCTGTGGCTCTGCCTGACAGTGGCACAGGAAAATTATTTTATTGGGTGGTGAAAGCCAGGGTACCTTCTTGGCTATGCTTATACAGACCCTAGAGCCAATAGCCTAGTACCTCCCTATGAACCTATGAATACCCCTCCCCCATAAAATGTCGTACAAGGGCATATAACAGTGTTCTACATACACTGACCTCCAGACTGTACAGGGTCACACATGTTTTGTCCAGCTGTAGCCCTCATATATATGGACCCTACCCTATGACTTGTGTGGGAGTCCACAGCATCACTGGAATGATAGCAGGAATGTCAGCACTACAT
This sequence comes from Protopterus annectens, assembly GCF_019279795.1. NCBI lineage: Eukaryota > Metazoa > Chordata > Ceratodontiformes > Protopteridae > Protopterus > Protopterus annectens. Next base: position 644,563,224 of record NC_056751.1, on the reverse strand, counting down.
AATGATAGACCATTAACTATCAAGCTTCTACTGCCTGACATCTGGACAAAGCCTGGTATATAGGTGGAGGACAGAGGCTGAAACACAGGGCCATATTTGAAATATTGCTGTTATCCACTGTGAAAGTTGCTGGTGTTACAGGATTAGTTACAACATACCCTTACTCAGGAATATGAAGTCAGAAACACAAATGGATGTTGCCATGTACTGATAGCAATCAACGGAGAGAATGCCACTTATATGTCAGGGATAAGACCTGTGTGGGGAACAGACAAAACATAACAGCCAATCCTCTGGCCATCATGTGGATACGCCCGCAGTTGAGAGCTATGCAGACAAACTGCATTCCATGCAAAATTAGCATGTACATACAAACCCTGTAAAACTAGCAGTATTCAATGCATATAACAATAATACTCACACACTGTCCCTAGGTCTGGAGCCTTATACAAACATGTAGTTGGCCTGTGTGCACAAGCCCTGTTGTAAGAGGTATAGCTATCTGCTATTTGTAACACTACTGCCCACACACAGGAAGGATGTCTTCCATACAGGAGAGGTAAAGGGACAATGCCCACACTGTCACTGCATACAACAAAATAAAATGTGTACAGCTACTAATTGTTGCATTGCCATGACACTGATATGGTTACTACAGTAGGCATGCTTATCACATAGTAATCAGTGAAGTGTACAACTGTGTTATGACCCACTGTCCATGCCTACCACTAACAGCTATATCAACACCCATATACACTGGATATCAAAGTGTACACACCCCTGTTGGAATGCCAGGTCTGTGTGTTGTATGCCAATGAGACCACAGGAAGTCATGTCAAAACATTTCCCACCTCAAATGTGACCAATAACCTGTATAATTCTATTTAAAAAGAAACAAAGCTGTTTCATGGAAGGTGAGCAACCATTGCCAACTAAAGATGTGATATGATGAGTACAAATCAAGACAACTGGATGCTGTAATCATCTCAGCAGGTGTTTACACAACATACCAGTGTTAGGGTGTGCACACACATTCAAATGGCTTACTGTACTGAGTATTACTTCCCATATGCTGGAGGGACAGGTTCATAACCCAGAGACTGCCCATGTTATGGAATAGACTTCCCATACATGTCAAGCAGAGCACCTCACTGGCCCTCTTCAAGAGAAATCTTGATGAGTGGATAGGAAATAGAAAATACACCACAGGGATCACTCCAGTGGCTTTACTCAATAGTGGCACTGGGAACTAAGGTCAGGTGGCATGATGCCAGGGTAATCCCATGGGCTAGGCTTGTAAAGGGTCCAGGGCCATTAGCCTAGTACACACCTATGAACCTATGAACCTATACATTTCCACAGGACAGGTTATGTTCCCTATTGAATTAAGCAGGCTATAGGACACATTACAGGTGGGGATTGTGTTGACATGTACTTTTGTAGGGTCATGTTCCAATTGCACAAGTACCATGCATTGTAACAGGGATGTGTACACTTCATATCTACTGTAGCTATACAGAATCAGCAGTACCTTATCTATACAACCATCCTCCACCAACAATAGTGTAATCCCCCTTGGTGGACACCACCAAGACACAAAGCACATAATAGGTTGCTATAGTGGCTGTACAGGGACACATAGGTGCAGACCACAACTTGGAAGCAAGTTCACCTCTATCTGAACAAGCATGTAGGTTCACAGGTGACCTCCTGTAAGGTTGACTATGACTAGAAATTAGATATATGCAAACCACTAAGGCCAGTTGCAACCATGTCTACACATATGTACGCAGTCTCAGAGCCAGTAACACAAGTCAAGCTGTACTGGGGGCAAAGCACACCTCATACACACATGCCATGGATACAGGCAACCTGCATCAGACAGGATAGGTGGGAACAGTGGCACCCTGTCTAGAACAGTAGTGCAGGGGGATATGCACATCACCCAAACTCCTTCCCACATCAATGGTGAGCATGGACATAATACTGACTGATGGCAATAACAGCAAGTCTCCATGGGGCATGAGAACATCACAGTGTGGCTCCTACATTAACACAGGTATGTGGTCACAGTCCCATCACACACTACAGTCAAACACACTCATGCCACCATCCACATAGAAGATGGCCACTGTCATCACTCTACATAGAAATGAATGGTGTGTAGTGGATTATGCCATTAAGTGTCCAACATTGGGGGAAGTGGACAGGTCAGGGTCAGGAGTGTAATGCAAGATGTAAAGCCATAATAGTTTACAGTGTTATGGTATAGTCTGGATTATTTGCAAGTAACACCCACTGTTGATGTGCACATGGACAACTGTATGAGGGCCCCTGAATTTTTTTTCTGTTTATGTCTTCCAGGTACAATGTCCCGGGAATGCCTGCCTGCATACACACCCCTGGAAAATGATGCTATAAACCAGTTCCTCATAGTCCATCATGCCATCCTCTTTAGCCAGAGGGTTCAGGATCTGCAGGAGAGGACCGCCCTGTGAAACAAGCTCATCCACAGGGTAAACAATTTCGGCCTGCACAACCGCAATTATGAGCAGGTGCAGCATCACTGCATGGATCTGATACGCCACGCCCATCAGCGTGCTACTGCAGTTAGGAGGGACCAGCTAGCCACAGGTGGGGGTCATGCCATCCAGCCACCACTGACCCATGCTGAGGAGTTCCTCGCCAGCCTTGGGGTACCCGCCCACCAGCCAAGCCAGCAAGCGGAAGACAGCATTGCGGAGGTGGGTGCCACCCATACAATGGACAAGGAATGTGCGAGTAAGGCCCCAGGGCACATTAGTAGACCACTGTTGCTTATCTATTTTCATCTGTAAAGTATCAACATGCATATGTCAGATAAGATAGTCTGTTGCTGCAGTGTAGTAATGAACAGATGTGCATTATCTCTAGTATTGTGGGTTTGTACTGTTTATGTGCTGAAATGCTGCTCCCACCCAGTACCAATGCCACAGGTGTGGCTACTAACATTACGTCTCTCACACAACTATTTAGGTCCCTCTGGTATACAACTGAGGCAGCAGCCTGTAGCTGGTGAGTATGGAGTTGTTTTGTTCAGGTTTGCCAATACACCAGCCATGTTATGGCCATGCTATTTGCCATGCACACCTGTAACACACCTACCCATAATGCACCCTGTACATGTTCACTTATTGTTGTTGTTAACTGCACTGCATCACAGTGGTCACCATGGTGGCATATCTGAAGGGTATGTAAGAGTTCTTCAGTATACCTACCAACCTGTCAGTGCAAGATGTGTGGACAGAGATGAAAGTAATGGTGGGACAAATGGCCTACAGTAGGGACATGTCTGAAACATTACCCTTATACAGTGGCTACAACAGTGTATACACTACTATTACAATGGCAACTGTTCGTGATCTCAACAACAGCAAATCACAATACCACATTCCACACCTTGTACAATCTGCAATGGGATCCTAACATGAGCAATGAATGTGTAATATGGAAACCTATGTTAGGGCAACAAATATGGGAAATACATACCTCAACATACACTGGAAGTATATGTGTGCACACACTCCAAATAACATATTGTGGAAGCAGCTTGTGAGGTACTGACAGCTTTCACTTTTCTTGAGTACAGACCTTCCATCAAGTACAGGGCCACAGTGTCACACCAAGTAATGGTCTGCAGTCCAAGAAGTATGTCCATGACATTTTCCCACTCATCTGCAACAGAGGCAGCCATGGCTTGCACACATCTTACAAACCATGAAATGGATCCCATATCTGAAAGGTAGCACTCAGGAGTGGGAAAGTAGCCTTACCTCACCATTGCATATACCATGGCAAACAGTGCAGACAGTCATGTATGTGTGTATGAAGTATGGGACAACATTAATGTAGAAAATAAATAGATGCCTATCCAAAACAGATGACAACACATGTTGTACACTGGTCATGGAGGCTACCCAGAAACATGCAGCAACACTGAGGGACTTGCAGGAATGTCTAGCAAGTGCTGCCTGTGCAGTACCTGTGTCAACAATCACCTGGAATCTGCATAAGTGTGGCCTATGAGTTAGGGTAATCAGACAGAAGAGTTGTTCCACAGGCAACATCATCCAGGGCTCCCTAGAGATAGCATATGCATAACATCAAGTCTCCCAAAGGCATGTGTTGCAATGTGTAATGGTGTCATGAGACCAAGGTTGAAACCTACAGACAGTATTCATAAAGATACATGTGGTGCAGAAGCAACACCTCACTCCACCTCAAGGCCACCATCCCCATCTGTACATTGCTGGTGCCAGTGTACACCTTTAGGTTTGCTGTTCATTAGCAGGAAGTAGGCCAGTAGACATTGCATTCAGGATTTGGAACACTGCAAAATAACACTCATGTGTGGCCCATAGTTGTCAAACATCTGCAATAAGGCTGAGGATGGGGAGGGGTATCGTCCTGAAACACAACAGTGAACTGAAGCATACAGCCAAAGCTCGCTAAGAATGGCTGTATCTGAACACAGTAAAGGTCATGAATCATGTCAGACATAACCCTGACTCCACAGCAATAGTGAAGCCATTGTGTGACCTCCAAGGGCATGCACATGAGCTGACGTTGCAATCCAGCAGAGTTGGGGGACATTTGTAGGGCAAAGAGAGCAAATAATGGCAAGTAAAGATGGGCCATGCTAATACACCCCTTCCAGGAATAGTGACTGCTGTAGTTCACTTAACAGGTGCTGCAACAAACCATTGTTTTAAGGGTGAGCACACTTATGCAACCCACATATTGTATGCATCTCATTCAACATCTGCATGACTAACACATTTGTTTGATACTGCATTGGATTGCACAGGTCATATGTCACATATCAGGTGTGTGTAATGTTAACATATGCAGTATTGTGGCCCCATTGCATACCATGGAAGAGGCTGGCATGTCAACAATGGTATGTACACTCCTCATAGCCACATTAAGCTTTGAAGGTTGTTAGTGTACTCGGATTTTATTGCTCATGCATGCACTGCTGATGATGAGATCTGCAAATCAGAGGTCAGGCATTAACGTTTGACATCAGTCCTCATATCATTCCAGGTATGTGTCAAACACATAGGGGCTGTGAGCAACAGAGCAAACATAACTGCCACGCATATACACATTCAGCAATGGTGTGTACACTCTTGAGGTATGGTGCACAGTACATGCCAGTGTGCTGTACAGGTGCACAGCAATACTGTCTACATGGGTGCAGTGTATTCCAGAGGAAGGAGCATCACCTACTAACACAACTCATGCATCACAGAGATGTATAATGTTGGTAACAAGGATTGATTATGACTGCAGTGCATATTGTTGAGTGCCATACATCATGCATGTTGACTGTTGGGTAAGGAGAGGTCTGTGTAATATCTTTGTGCCACCTCACCTGTAAATGCGTGTGTGTATGTGTGTGTGTGTGTGTGTGTGTGTGTGTGTGTGTGTGTGTGTGTGTGTGTGTGCGTGTGTGTGTGTGTGTGTAAGTAGGTGGAGAGGATGCTACTATTGCCTTTTTTCCCAAGAAATGCAGTGTTTCACAAATGAAGCTTATTAAAAGTTACTAAATGAATTGGTGCTGTATAGAACATAGATATTCCTGCTAGGCACAATGAAACTATGTCAGCTTCTGTGGAAGACCTACTCTTTTGGCTGAGCTACTTAGAGGCATTTTAACAACTAATAGAAGATTCACTTGTAATGTCATGGTAATATGTGGCATGTAGTACGAAAACAGACTCATTTTCATTGGCAAGTATTAGAACATGTACAAGAAAATATCAAGGCACAAATTCAGATGAAAAAAAACTACATGGATATGAAATAACATGGCACTACAAAGAAATGCACATGGCAACTGAATCATATGCTTGTTAATGGATATTATTAACATAAAGAATATAGGGGACTCATGAAATATACTTCAGCGGATTAAAATAAAAATGATGGCAAATGTTGTCCTTGACATCAGAGAGTTGAACTGCACTAAAGAATAACAATGGCAGAACACTAGAGTCCTGATGCCACTGTGTAAAAGCTTTGATAAATTCTTTGGAGATGGCTGAAGATTTGCCAAGGAAGTATTTACAAGGTATCCCATATAAAGTAAGTGTTGGTAGGGAATAGTGTAACACCAGAATGAAATGGAAATACGTTCTACAGAAGGCATCATATGTATTCATTGCAATGGTATCATAGGTTCATAGGTTCATAGGTAGGTACTAGGCTATCTGCCTGAAGGCATTTATAAGCCTAGCCAGAATGTGTTGGCTTTCGCCGCCCCCTTAGATTAGTTCCCTGTGCCTCTGTTCAGCAGAGCCACTGAAGTGATCCCCAGGGTAAACTTTCTGTTTCCCATCCACTCGTCAAGGTTTCTCTTGAAGAGTGTTAGCAAGGAGCTCTGCCTAATGTAGATTGGAATCTTGTTCCAAAGCATGGGAAATCTCTGGGACAGGAATCTATCCCTCCAGCACATCCTATTTATTGTTGTGGTTAGGTTTAGATCCCTAGAGTGTGTGGCTTGAGGGGATAACCTTTTCTTTAGGTGGAACATGTCCATCAGTTCTGGGTTGGACATGGCCTTGTATGTCAGGCAGAGATCACCTCTGAGTAGGCAGTATACAACTGAGTACAGCTGGAGTTTCTTCAGTCTAGCTGCATAGGGCATCTGTTTGAGGCCAGTGATCCTCTTGGTGAGGTACTTCTGTGGTCTTTTCAGCTGTTGCAGGTGTCTTGTAAGATACATCCCAAATGGGGCGTTGTACTCTATCATGGGTCTGATGAGCGATGAGTAGAGGGGCACAATGACCTCTTTTGATCTGGATGCGAACCCTTTTGTGATAAGGTGGGCCACATAGAAGGATTTTCTAACCACTTTGGCAATGTGATTATCAAAGGAGAGATTACTATCTACTTGGGTCCCTAGATCCCTTATTACGTCTTCTGTATTTAGGGGGCTACCACCTATGTGGTAGTTTGTGGGTACTTTGTTTTTTTCCAAATGGGATGACTATGCACTTTTTGGCATTTATCTTGAGGCCATGATTTTGAGACCAGGTATCCATCTCAGTGAGATCCTTTTGGAGGATGTCTGTGTCAGCTGGAGAGTCAATTATAGCCCCTAGTTTGCAGTCATCTGCGAACTTGGTCAGCCATAGTCCCCCTGTGCTTGCCTGTACCTCTGAGAAGTATATGCCGAACAGGAGGGGTCCTAGGACTGAGCCCTGGGGAACGCCACTTGTAACCGGTTTAGAGTCAGGCCTAGCTCCCGCAACTATTACCATGTGGGTTCTGTCCATGAGCTAGTTGGCAACCCATCTTGTGATGTAGGGGTTTATATTCAGGCTGGTGAGCTTGTCTATAATATCAGAATGGGGAATGGTGCTAAAGGCCTTTGAGAGGTCTTGGTAGGCTGTGTGTACCACCTTTCCCTCGTCTCTAGCCTTGATAACTGTCTCAAAGAAGTCCACCAGGTTTAGGAGGCATGATCTTCCCTTAACAAAGCTGAACTGGGTAGGGTCCAGTGTTTGGAGGTTCCCAATGTCTCTGTTAATGAGTTCCATGTTGATGCACTCCATAGCATTGCAGACCAAGCTAGTCAGGCTTATAGGGCGATAGTTCCCGGGAACTGTTGTGGCTACACCTTTGTGGAGTGAAATAACCATTGCTGTGCACCACTCTATGGGTATGTAACCTGTGGAGAGGCTGAGTTTAAACAGTGTGTTTAGGTGAGGGGTTAGTTCGTCTTTGAGCTCATGTAGGACGCAGCCTGGGGCACTGTCCGGTCCCATTGATTCTGTGTTTTTGGCTTTGGAGAGGGCTGTTTTAACCTGTCTGATTTCAGGGGCTCTACATTCTTCTGGTATGGTTATAGGGCCTTTTGGGGGTGAGAGGGGGGTGACGTTTGCGCTGAACCTGTCTGCCAGGATGTTGACAATATTCCATATTCATAGATGTTTTAAAGTATAAACTAAAAGTATCACAAAGAATAATGAATGTAAAGAAAAATGTTATATTTTTCTGGGTTGTAATGCCTGCTTGATTTTCTAACCTATGACCCTTCATGACAGCAAATTATGAATCTTTACTGAGTATTTCAGTGTAAAAGAAAGAACATAAAAGGCATGATTTTTGGATGACATTTTACATACTCAAATTTCTGCCACCACTGCAGAGTACCATTTCAAGTGTCATTTATGTTACCTAAGACTGCCTTACTACTATAACAATATCCATATAATTTACTATGAAGCATAACAGTGACCTGTTATGTTTTTTAAATAACACTGGTCAGGTAAAACATTGCACTAATATGGGTTTAAAGGACAAGTTATGGATCACATTTCAGAAGCATTATATTGCATTATTAGTGAGCATGACCTGCTGCATTTTTTCAGATAACACATTTCAGGATAGAAAACTTATGCACAAAATTCTTTTTTTTTTTTGTGTTTGTTTGTTTTTTTGAGGATTTTTTTTCTCCCTCCTGCATCACTCTATGACTTCATACCCAATGCCCCATGTCCATTGCCAGGTCTAGCTTCCACCTCCTAAACCCCCAGGACTAACTCTGTAGGACTGGGACTGATGTGGAACTCAAGGGTTTCCTTGGGGGTCTGGCCATTCTCATGATGGATGTTTTCCCATTTATATACTAGCACCCACAAAAAACTGTAAAGCAGGACTGCTTCTAGTTCTTTCAGTTATACATATAAGAATACTATAGAAGGGCTGACAAAGTGGGCAAAAATGTGGCAGCTCAAATTTTCTGCAACTGTGATGTGAAGTATTAGCTAAGGGGGTAAGAAGGTCTGCACCACTCGTGTGAAGTATGATCTGAGGGATGCATAAAGACTTCACTATCAGTATGAAGTATGAGCTGAGGTAAGTGGAAGGACTACACTATCGGGATCAAGTTGAGAGGTAATGCAGGTGCTCTATTCTGCTCTAGTCTGACCATATTGGTGGTTTTGGAGGTCATACAATGAGAGGAGTATGACTCTAATGGCAGAGGTCCACAGGAAAGCCATTAGAAATGTGCATGGGATGGAGGGCGAGGAGTATGACCAGAAACTAGAGACCCTGGAGATCTTCAGAGCTGAAGAGAATGAGTGTCAACTTCATGATATTGAGGACTAAAGCTTTGACTGAGACTAAATCAATTAGCAGTCCAAGAGCAGGAGGAGATAACTAGAAGCAAGAGCGGAATGAAGAAGCTGAGTCCAGAGTGGTAGGGAAAGTATGCATGTCCAGAAATGCATACCTGTGCCACAACCAGAGTGAGGGAAAGTGGGAGGTTATCATTGGCAGTACTGAAATGCTGCCAGTTGGGTGACAGTGCAGCACTGGTATTCATTTACATAGCTTTGGCTGATATTGCAGCTGCTTAAAGTTATGTGCTTAGTAACTTTGTAGCAAGGAGCTGCCATTCAATGGATCATCTGTTTCTTTTTTCATTTTTTTTGTACCTCAGTTTCATTAGACCTTTATTTAGTCTGTGGACTGCCCAGGGAGTTAACTGATATAGCAAATGTGTCTGATGTGTACCCAATGAAGCTTTTCAGTGGAGACTGGAGAGTAAATTACATCATCTGCAGATGTGACAATTCTACAAAATGCCTATTACATGCCCATCCCCAGAAGCATCAACTGAACATGCACATAAGGCAACAGCATGGCCAAAAATAGAAACATCTTGATCCCACTATGTATGATAGTACTACCTATTGCATTTGACTATCACTCTGAGTGAAATGAATTCTCAATGGAGATTTTAACCCCGAGAGTAATAAACAGATCAGTGGAGCCAACAACTATGTGAGCCTTGATATTCAGGTGTGGTTTGGGAGCAAAAAAAAAACTAAAATAAAAGAAAGAAAGAAAGAAAGAAAGAAAGAAAGAAAGAAAGAAAGAAAGAAAGAAGAGATGTGGAGTACAAAATGGCTACAGAAATGCATGTCAATGAAATGTGAAGGGGTCATCCTGAACAAAGAGAGTAGACACGGAGAGGGGCTACATGCAGCAGGTAGTGGGGAGCAACTATTCTTGGTCCATGAAAGTACTTGCCCATGGAAGGGCTATGGATCCATGGACCAGACAACTGGAATGAGTGATATAGAAGTATTCAAGAGCGCATGGGACAACTGTAAAATGGTTAAAGCGAGGCAGAGATGGACAGGAAGTAGAATGTTAAATGCTCTTAAAGATAAACTAGAGGGGCTTCATGTCTCCTTTTGTTACCAGGCAAATGACATTTAAAGTATGTCTGTTGTGGTAGCAGCACAATGATAGTTATAATGTGCAGCACTGTTTCATAATATTTTAACAGTAAACAAAATGAAACCATTTAATTTTATTGACATAAAATAATATTACTTCATAAATATTTCTAGCAAATACAGTTATCCCTTCACTGTGGCTCCCCTCTCTCTGCCTTTTCCTTCCTATTCCATGCTTCACTGCCCCTTTGAATCTCTGTTGTGCTCTGCTCTACTTTATATTCTAAAAGGTGGATACAGTTCCCTAGCACTCTTTTTGTGAATAAATCCTTCCTGGTATGTGCGCTGATAAATACTCTTTTCAGCTGCCAGTTGAGTCCTTCCAGTCTATGCACTTTTTTAATTTGTACCCAGTCTTTTCAACTTCTCCACCACTATGTTGTGTAGCCAAACCATGTTCATTGCCTACCTTATTTCTTCAAGTGTGCACATTCCTATTTCTTACAGCATTCCCTCGTATCTTATGCCCTTCCACCCTTACAATTGTTTTGGTGGTTCTCACTGTACCCATTCTGTCATACTGGTTCTTTTTCGCTAAATGCATTAAGATGTGAAATGCAAAATTTGATGTATGATCTTAACAGTGGTCAACAAACTAGAAGACTTGCCAAAGTGATGCTGGCCTCTATCCACTAACTATGCATCCCATCTTCTTGTTTTGCACAGCTACCCTTTCACACTATGGCAAATATTCTGCTCCCATTTTAATTGACTCCCCTTTATTTTCCAGGAATACATTTTGATTATTGTAAGTAAACATCATTTTATTTTTACTTTATTATAGTCCAGCTGCCTTTTACTTTTCAATTTATCCAATCTACTTAAGCCTCACAACTTTTACCAGTGCCTGTTTTTATATCTTCTCCAAACTAGAGCAACATGTTCCCTTATATCATAATTATGTCTGCCATGCATACATTTACATGTACTGGCTTCAGATCTTTGTGCACTCCTTTTATCCTTTCCCTTTCCCTGGATATATTGCCTTCCAACCATCCTCAGCTTCTTGCTTTCCAACCACTTTCTTATCCAGCTACTGCTGGGTATTATACCTTGTCTCTCACTACCATTTCTATCATTAGAGAGGATACAGGTGTCCTTCTGCACAGATCTGGTCAGCATATCTCAAGGGAAGGAGTGGTATCAGTGGACTAGGACTAGAGAATCACACCAGCAGTACCAATGCACAAGAGGGGATGGTAGAGCACAGACACAACAAGGAGCTAAATGTCAGTTAGCTGTCCTCTGTGGTGCAGAAACCATAGCATAACCGGGAGATTTACAAAAGAAATCCATGCCAAACTAAACTGATCTAGTTTTATTATAGTGTGCATGGCATGTGGACAGAGTCAAAAATGTCAGCATTATATACTTGAACTTAAGCAATGTCATTTACTCTAGTCCACATAGAAAACTGCTGTGGAATCTCTAAAAGGTGGGGATGGAGAAGAATTTGCAAAAAGGGAAGGATATGATGTAAGGGGAGGACACATAAGGTGGCAAATGTATGGAGTATTGTCTATGAAGATACAGGTTAGTTTTGTTGCACAGCAAGAGTCAGTTGGCATGTGTCTGATACTCACTGAGCTAGTGGGGAAAGAGAGGATTTAGTAGGGTGCATAAAGCTTTATGAGAATGTTCAGGAATACTACAATATGAAATTGTTACAAAGCATGGAGTAGAAGATCCATAGCAGCCTAAAAGTGTTGCAGACCAGGGAGTACATCTGACTAGCAGAACTAAAGAAAGGCAGTCACTCAGTGGGTGAGTGTATTCTGAGGAGGTGAAGCTAGCAAATGTATCCATTTTCCTTCACATTGCAAAGCCTGTGGTCACTACATCCAACCTGACCCCATTACTGCAGGAGCTCTACCACACAACCCAATTACTAAATGTTTTCACTGAGACTTGTGTCATTGTGCAATGTAAGCAAGTTTAACATGAACAACCTTGCAGTGTATTAACTTTAACTAGTCAAATACATGCCTGCCCTGTGCTGGAACGTGGCTGTGACATGACCCCCCCCAAACGAGAAGTCCTTGCACTTTAAGGACTACTTACTAAGTTGGCCACTGTCCTTTCTCTTGACCAATAGATTACACTCTATATGCCAGTTACTTAGACTGCCTTGCTTCCTGATTTCTGCATGCTGTAAATTAAAGAAAACATGTTCTGCTTTGTGACTCATTAATTGCTTTGTACTGGCTATAATCTGATTTCTGTCTTCATTAATTGACTTGAGGGTGGAAAGGCTGCTATGGCCCCATACCCTACCTCCAACTTTTACCCAACCTTTTACTATGCTGTTATACTTCCTACATTGACATTTCACTTGTGCTCATGTTAAGCTTGCATACATTCCACTGCATTGCCTATTTACAGTACTTGAACAATTTATAGTATAGGCTAGACTCAGACTTGGTGAATCTGCACTTTTTGGCATTTTTCTGAGTACTAAAGCCATTCACCTTACAGTAAGAGGGCCCTCCTGCACCCTTGTGGCAGAAGAGTGTAGTCAGAGACCCATCTGAGTTGGGGATTGTTGGAACAAGGCTCAGTCTTGGTCTTTCTTATTGGTTGGATTGTTTGAAAACTGTTTTACTTATATTTATACACAGCATTTGCACTTGGCTGCCCACTGTGCAACAGCAGTTAGTACTGCTGTGTTTAGATGCAAACACTTAAAAAGTAAAATTTTCCCTAGATAACTGCTAGAGAACCCTCCCAAGCTTCCCTGCTTCTTGGTGTGCAATACAGTTGCACACTGCTGCCCAGACAGCAACCCAGCTTCTACCATCTACCCTTAAACCTCCAACAGATTAACTGATTTGACTAGTTCTACAACAGAACCTAGTTCATCTAGCCCACCCTGCACCACTTATTACAGAATGCACCTAGCATAATGGAAGGTCAGTTTCCCACTATTTCTCCAGCCAGCCTGATTGATATGGGCATCCTGAGGGAATGTAGCAATTGCCTTATGTATACAGATAACCTACTACTCCTAAAAACATGCAAATACAATATGTGAGAGATATATCTATATTATGAATTTGGAATCAATGCTCACTCTCTCTCATGTAACAACAAACCAAATACCAAGCAGGTTGTCAGCACCCACACTCCAACTCCCACCCATACCAAGCACATAACAAATAAACCCATATATGTGGAGGTACTCTCTAGAAATATACCAAAAGAGCAAAGACTTCCTAAGTGCAAACCTTCTGCACACAATACGGTCCCAAGGGCACCTACTGCACATAACAACACATGCATCAGTGTCTCATCCCATAAGCCCATAAGACAAAACATATGTAAACCAGATGTTTTGGTCATTGGTGACTCCAGAGTGAGACACACAGATGTCCCCCTCACTAGGCTGGACAATGTGAAGGTCATGGTCAGCTGCCTGTCTGGTGCCAGGATTCACTAAATCACACACTCAAGTCTCTCAGCAAGCATTTACTTTTTTATTTATTTAACATTTGTTGACCGGGAAAAACAGAGCCTATTTTCTGAGGAGGCCCAGGGAGAAATGCTCCAGATGCATGTCTTTGGAATGTGGGAGGAAAACGGAGTACCCAGAGGAAACCCATGTGAATGAAGGGAGGAAATGTAGACTCTGCACAGAAGGCACTACAGTCAAGAATCAAACCGGAGAACCTCTTGCTGTGAAACGACAACGTTAACAGCTGTACAACTGAGCCACCCACAGTACTGTTATGACATAAGTACTGTTATGACTCTGTCATAGTCCATGTTGAAGTGAATAACTTGAGATGTACCTCACTGTACTATATAAAGAGAGGCATGATGGAGCTTTCAGATTATATGTCACAGGCAGGTATGTCCCTATCTCTAAGAAGAATTCTTCCCTTACCCAAGATAAATCCACAATACAAACAAAAAATGATCGACTTCAACAACTGGTTTAGCTTCTGGTGTCACTCCAAAGGGATCCAGTAGCTGACAGCCTGGGATGATATGGTCAATAGACCACACTCTTTTGCCAGAGATGGTCTTCACCTGTTACCTCTAGGCTTCAAGTAGCTGGCACCCCCATAGTGCCTTTTTAGGCAATGTCATAAGAACAAAATTCCCAACATAAAAATAACCTCCAGAAACAAACTCAGAGTTATGCTGCTTAATGCTAGGAGTCTAAATCATAAACTGCGCTCACTTGAAGCACTTCCCACCCTGGAAGATACTGATGCCTGCACAGTCACAGAAACATGGTTCAATGCCTCGGAGTGTACCCTAGCTATGCAGGGCTACAATGCCTTCCACACATTCAGACCACAAAACAAATGTGAAAAAAACAAGGGAGAGGGAGTATCCATCTTCATTAAAGACATATACACCTCTAGACTGGTTAAACAGTATGACTCCCTAGTATTACTCCAAGTCAAACTAACTGTGGGAAAGGCACCCCTCCACATCATTGTTAGCTATAGATCCCACCACCATGAACCACAAAAAACACAGAGCTTTCCTGAACCTACTTGAGTCACTCTCAGTACAGCCAAATACCCTGTTCATGGATGATATTAATTATCCTTCCATCAAATGGGTAACATATATGAGCACAAACATGCTCACCCAAAGGCTCCTGGACTTTGTTAGCACAAATGCTCTGGAGCAGATAGTCACCACCCCCACAAGGGGCTCTAACATCCTTGAAATAGTGCTCACCAATATGGGGAATTGTTGCATCACCCCATGTGTAGGGCCCTCTCTGGTAAAAATCTGATCATAAATCAGTCTCATTTGAAGTAACAATCAACAACCATACCTGACCCACCCTCAGGTGAAAAAGATGAAAACATTTCTCCAAATCAAACTATAGCCTACTGAGCGATGGCATAAGTAGTTTCAGACCACCTGCCAACACTGACAGTAATGACCCCTATACTGAGGTGCATACACATGTCCTGTATAAGCACCTATATAAATGTATAGACTCAGCCATATCAGAATAGATCAAATCAAGATCCTCATGAAAAAATAAGCCCCCCGGTGAACATCCAGCATAAACAGGTGATACAATAAGAGAAAGAAACTGCTGTAAGAAAACAGGAGGGAACATTCCCAGCAAAGGAAGAACTCCCTCCAAAGCATAAACAAGCAGATTAGGCATCTTGTAAAGTCCTCTAAAATTAATTATAAAACTAAATTAGCATCCCTAGTTAAGGTAAATCACAAAGCATTCTTTAGCTACATCCGAAATCTAAAAGGGAAGGCCCAGCTTTGTCTCAAACTAGCTGTGGATGGTAGCACTTATACTGAACCTGAGGACATCACCAACCTGCTAGTGGACAGGTTTGGCAAAAACTTCAACCCTCCCCCCCGTTCCCACCGATCATACCCCATAACATACTGTTACCAGTCCTCTGCCTAGTATCTCCAGAGAGCAGGTCATAGCTGCAGTCTCCAAGGCCAAAAACATAGCCTCTATAGAACCAGAAAACACATCCCAGCATACTTATTAAATGGTCTCAATCTCAGTCTAAGCACAGGCTTTGTCCCAGCTGAGTGGGTCCCTCAAGTGACCCAGAAACTATAGACAATTAAGCCTAACCAGCTTTATCTGCAAGGCCATGGACAGAATCATCATGGATCATATCAACAAGGATATAGGTGACCTTCAAACTCTTACCTCGACCCAGTTTGGCTTCATTGAGGGCAGATCTTGCCTGCCAACAACCTAGTGGACTTCTTCAAGAATGTCACCAAAGCCATGTATGAAGACAAAATAGTTCACACTTCTTATCTCGATCTAGCCAAGGCCTTTGATACAATCCCTCACTCAGGCATCATTGAGAAACTCACCCAGTTGGGGATTAACCCTAATGTCACTATATGGGTTACCAAATGGCTCACAAACAGAACATATACAGTCAAAATTGGGTATGCCAACTCTACTAGCAGACCTGTTACCAGTGGTATTCCACAGGGATTTGTGCTAGGCCCCCTACTGTTTGGTATCCATTTCTCAGAAGTCCAGGCAAAAATAGATGGCATGTGGCTTACCAAGTTTGCTGATGACTGCACACTGGGTGCAATCATTGAATCTCCAAAAGATGTCAACATACTACAAAATGGGCTTACACAGACAAATGATATGGTGTCAAAGCCACAGACTTAAAATACATGCAAAAAATGCATTATCATTCATTTTGGCAAAGGAGAAACCCCTGCTAATTACAACATCAATAATATTCCCCTAAGTTCAAACCTAGTGGTGAGAGATTTAGGAACACAAGTTGATAGCAGCCTTAATTTTGATCACCAGGTGTCCACAGTAGTAAGGAAGACCTTCTACATTGAACACCTCATAAACAAGTGTACAGTATCCAAAGCTAAGGGGTTTATAACTCTCCTGTACTTGGCTCTCATCAAACCAATAACAGAGTACAATGCTATCTTCTGTATGTACCTCACCAGACATCTGCAGAAACTGGAGAGACCTCAGAGGTTTCTCACCAAGAAAATTTAGGGCCTACAACACATGACCTACACAAACAGACTGAAGGCCCTGTCAATTTACTCAGTATCATATAGACTGCGTACAGGTGACTTGTGCCTGGCCTACAGAGCAGTCTCACACCCTGCCTTGATGAAGCTGCTGCACATCTGCAAATCCAATGGGACAAGATTCACTTACTCTAGGGATCTTAACCTAGCCTGCGATATTAACATGACATGTTAAAGAGACAGATTTGTCTCCCAGAGGTTGCCACTCCTCTGGAACAAATTGCCAATTCATGTAAAACAGAGTTCTTTAATGATCCTATTTGAGCATAACCTGGAAAATTGGATGGGAAACCATAAATTTACACTGGGGTTTCACCTATGTCCCTCTTAGACAAGGGCAGCCAATGCTGATCATAGATTAACACAAAAACATAGACTATATATCTTGGTCTTTAAGGGAACAAGGGTATAACATGGCTAGGCTTGTAGAAGCCTTAGGTCCAATAGCCTAGTAACCTCCTATGATCCTTTGATCCCTAACTCATCCAAAACAACATTGTCACTACCATACAAACACTCTTGTTTCTATTTTCCTATTTCTCAACTTCCATCAAAAGTTAACATCACTCCCATACTGCTCTGCACTATATCCATTCATACATTTCTACTTTTCCCAGTATTTCCTATTTTAACTACATTTTTGTACTCTAACCTTTCAAACTCCTGTGTTTCATACATTTCAGAAAATAAGAGAAGATACCAGGACAACCTCTCTTCTTTCATAAAAAATATTTCCTTCCTTCCTTTCTACCGACATTCTGCCAGCTTCCAGACTCCCCTACCACTGAATATCCCACATCCCTGCATCTTCTTGCTTCCTTCTTGATTCCAATTTCCTCATTACCTGCTATCAATGAAATATAGATCCTGTCACTTAGTCATGCTACTCCTCAGCTTAGCCTCCTACTGAGCCATCTCTCATCCTATCATGACTCAGTAATAGCTCTCAACAGCACTCCAGCTCTGTCCCAATCATTTATCCATACTTTTTCTCTAAACCCTCCTAAAATTGCACCAAACATATTTAATAGTTGACCATTTTACTCCAAATATAATCTGACTAACTCCATTTCAACTCAAATCAAAATAAAATGAAATGGAAAAATAATCTCAAAAAAAGAATCAGTACTATCCCAATATACTAAACTCCTTCTAGGAGGAGATGATCACCCAAATCCAGGCCACACCTGTCTCAACCGAGATAAAGACAATTCTCTTTTATACACTGCTCTGACCCCACAATGGTCAATCCTCAACCCCCGGTAATTTAACTTTTGCTTCCATAAATATTAGAAACATAAGAAATAAAACTGCTGAACTGCATGCCTGGATTACCCAACACAAGCTTGATAATCTTGTTATAACTGAAACTTGGCTTAAACACAGCATAGAAAACTCCAAAATTACATCACCAGATGATAATATCATCCGTAAAGACAATATAAAGAGAAAAGATGGTAGCATTGTTTTAATATTTTCCAACTACTACATTTTCCTCTACAACAAACCAATACCAACATTCAGTTCAGCAGAGTTTCTTATTAATTTCCTGAAAATAAATATAAACAAATATATATTACTGTCTTTTACATCCCTTCTGGTGACAATACAGCTACACTGGACAATATACTATACTGGATATCCATAACAATTCCACAAGTACAAATACAACTAGATGATGGAAATATCATTTGGTTGGACATAACCTCTTACTCCCCTATATCTTGTATGAACTTATAATGTTTCACACAACTTATTAATAACTCCACATATTATAGCAAGACATCAAGTTCCTTATTAAACTGGATCCTAGTATCAGATCCTAGCAAATTCATCACCTCGATGTCAGACTCTCTCAGTAACCATGTTCCAATCTGTACAACCAGATATCTCACACATCCACTTAAACAGCATATTTATAAAACAACATCCAACTTGTCCAAGTTTAACACAGAACTATTCATTACTATCATATCACCTGTTAACTCGAATATCCTAAACCTCTTCCCCTTAGATGATGCTGTAAGTGAATTCAATACAACTTTCCTAAATATCCTAAATAGCCTTGCAGCTCCTAGAGGGAAAAGACTAAAAACAAATAATGTAATTTGGTGATCCAAAAAGAGTTGAATATTAATGCAGGATAGAGAAAACATTATGGAAAGAATAGCAAAAATATAAAGCACAACTTCAGAATGCTCTGCAGCCATACTAAAAAGGAAATGCTTGAAGAGAAAAAAAGTACACTAATACCATAACAACATTTAGAACAAAAGTAAACACAGCCCTAAAAAATTCTGGTCAGCCATTTAAGAAATCTTATATTCCAACCAAAAATTCAACCCTAACTCCTCTCCCAATTACTTGACACTTGAAACTGTAATATAATTCATAGAGAGTATAGCATCCCTAACAGGCACATATCACCACATCCACTTTAGTCTTCAAACCTGTACCCATATCCTATCTAAAACTACTCTTAAACAAACTCAAATCATGCTTTACTTCAACTAATGAACTTCCAAGCAAGTACCTTAAAAAGCCACCAATAGAAGATGGTCAACTGGTAGCAGCACATCTTCTTAGCTCTCTTTACCTCAAAATTATTTCTGACAGGAATTTTAAAAAATAACCAACAAATTGAAGATTTTTCTACCATCAATCAACTTCTAATTTATTTATTTATTTATTTATTTACATTTGTTGACCAGGAGTGTCCGACTGGACGTAGGTCCATTTTCAGCGAAGGCCCGGGGAGAAAAGCTCCACAGTTAAAATAAACAGACAGTAGTTACATTGGATTACATAGCGATTAACAATTTGATTAACATAGCAATTAATTACAAACATATTTACAGATGAAGAACAGTGTACATCAGAAGAAGTTCCTGCTGTATAATAAGTACTAGGCTTATGAGCATCTGAGCTTGCTATAATAAAGGTAATTAGTGGGGTGGAAAGAAAGGTAGTGGTTGGATGGGGTGGGTGATATTAGAGTGGGAGTTGCAAGGGCATAGCCAGCATGTTTTTAGGTGCGCTTTTAGTAAAGTTTTGAAGTGGGTGCATGATGGTACAGAGGTAATTGTGGGTGGGAGGGACTTCCATAATTTGGCTATGGTGCAAGAGAATAGTGCTTCACCAGCAGAGTTATTGGCTTTAGTGATCTGCAAGTGATTTTTGTTGCTGGATCTTAGTGGTCTGGTGGTGCGATAGGGTTGGAGTAGATTCTGGAGGGATGGGACATTTAGTGGATGGTTTACTAGTTTGTGGGCGAGTGAGATTTGATGCCATTGAAGGAGGTGAGGGAGTTCAAGCCAGCCCAGTTCAGCAAATGAGATACAGTGGTGACTATGGTAGGATGCCCCTGTGGCGAATTTGGCGATTTTGTTGTAGCAGGTCTCTAGCTTGTTTAGATCGCATTGCCTTACGTTGGTATATATTGGAGAGGCATAAAGTAGGGTTGAGATAAGGTGGGAATTTGTTACTGAAATCTTTGCTGCTTTGGTGAGAAGTTGCTTATTTCTGTATAACGCTCCTAGTTTTTTGTGGACTTTTTTATGGTCATGGATATGTGAATGTCAAATTTTAGTTTATTGTCTATTTCCACTCCTAGCAATTTGGTGTGTTCAGTTGGGTATATAGTGGTGGTGTCTTTTGCTGTGATGTTAAAGTGAGAGTTGTTTTGAGTATGTTTGGTGGGTTGGAAGGTGAGTAGTTTAGTTTTGTTTGGGTTGAGTATTAATTGGGCATTGAATAACCAAGTTTCAACAGAGGAAAAGGCTTCCTGTGTGACTTTTTGCAGTTTGGGTAGGGACTGGGCTGAGCAGATGATGGTTGAGTCATCTGCGTATTGTATGAGAGTGCCATGTTTGGTGGCAGAGGCTAGATTATTGGTGAAAACAGAGAAGAGTAAGGGTCCAAGGATGGATCCTTGGGGAACCCCTATGGAGATAGGTAGTTGGGGAGATATGTCATTCTGCCATACAACAAATTGTTGGCGGTCAGACAGGTAACTCTGAAACCAGTTGGTTACTGATTGAGAGAAGGATAGGTTACTGAGGACAGAGATGAGTTGTTTGTGTGGGACCATGTGAAATGCTTTAATTAGGTCTAGGAAAGTAGCAGAGGAAAGATAGCCATTGTTTTTATGCTGAAGGATAGTGTTAGTAAAGGAGAGAAAGGCAGTGGTGGTGCTATGGTTTGGTCAGAAACCATGCCGAGTATTGGAAAGGAGGTTGTTAGTAAGGAGGTAGTCTGAGACCTGAGAATGTATGCATCTCTTTTTGGGGGGGAAAAAGTAAAATTATGGAGTATTCGGTTTTAAGAAGCATAAAACAGACACCATCAGTACTTCAGAATGAGTCCACTTAAACCAC